>NW_019104026.1:0-164722 GCF_001856785.1 Myzus persicae
AACCTGCAATAAATATGGCGTCCCGTCGTCTCTCCGGTGACGAGTCATTATTCGACCTAGGGAGGGGCCTCCGGGGAAAACGCAGGGCTCAAAAAGTGCTAGGCTACTAAAAAATTGTCGAGAATCACTGACCTACAGCTTTTTTCGCAGTTGGCCAGTTAACTAACCATTTTCGTACTGCACTCCAAAATAGGGCCGCTTTTTTTTTTAATAATAATATCGAATTCCCACCGGGACACTCAAATTCAAAATGGGTATAAACGTTAGCCATTCTCACCCAAAGAAATTTACAATAGGTACAATTTATACTACCGCCGAATATTGTTGTACGACACTACGACATCCACGCCGAAAACGTGTACCGAGTGTACACGCGTTTAAATCTGTGCTGCAAACTAATTTACCGAACTATCGATTGGCGGTAGTATCAACAGTGCCTACGATTATACTATGTATAGTGTGTCTACAGCTGTTTTAATAATAACCGTTTTGCTGTCTCCCGCGATTATTGCCTTGGGTAGCTGCAGCTAGGGTGGGTAGTCGCGGTTTACTCTCAACCCGTGAAATCCAAAACTGTGCACGCACAGGTAACGATTTTGTTATTTTATGAACAGCTCGAGCAATACGACCCGTATAAACGTATTGTCGTGCGCGATAAACAGACGTCATAATAATATGGTTCGAATGATTTTTCGTCCAAATATCGGAACAAGCTGGTACCTCCCTACCATCAATATTTCAGGTAAAGTAGACGTCTGCGGCTTTGGGTACATGATATTTAACAGACCAAAGGTTATTCGATTATTGCACTCTGTCCAGTCGGCTTGTACATTGATGTTTTTTTTTCACACGAAAATTCGTTCAACAAACGATTGTGTGAAAACTGCATGGAAATTGTAATTGCAGGGACCTCGAAAAAATGGGTCATTCACGTGCGTACGATTACGTTATCTGTTATATTATAGGCGCCTAAATAATACACATTATATTATTATATTTATAATACGCGTCCTTCGAGTAACGCGGAAACGAAGTGCACTTTATTAACAAAAAGAATAAGAGTTCAATAATCTCCGCTAAGTTCAAACAAATGCCATTCATTTTGAAAACACTCAATTGTTCCATATATGATTACGAGAAGTTGACGGTTACAACTTTTACTGAGAAAAAGTTTGGAGTATAGAAAGTGTCGTATACAAGTATCTCAGTATTACACTTAACCGGTAAATAGAAGAAATATAATAGCCGAAACTACGTTGTCAAACATGTGTCACTCGACACCATAATAATATTATATAATTTGACTATGTACCCCTCTCATATTGTTTTGTGTGTAGTTTTTAAGGGTCCAAGGTTAATAATGACATTTATTTTAATCAAATATTGCCACCGTCGTCGTGAGGGTTTCGCCCTCATAAATAGATTAATTATATTTTGAACTCGAACTGAAGCACAAATTAGTGTTTGTGAAGGGATTATATTATAAGCGTTAGATGATTATAAGTTATAATCTCAATAAAATCTTACTTGTTATTGAAAGTGATATAATACATTGTTAGATTAAACAATGGTTCATTAGATTTGAGAGTGATTTGCTATTGCGTGTAAACGATCAATATAATAATGATTTTTAATATTTTCAAACATTGAATAGCTTTTAAAAAAGGAATGCAGATTATTTTTATTTGAAAGACAGTAATAATAAAAACTGTAAGTGCTCCTAAACTTAAGCAAATATTTAACCTAACCATTTGGTTTTAAAACCCAATAAAATAACAAATAATTACTCTAATTTTGTTTATTTTATTTATGTTCACTTAGTTCAACGTGCTCGACTATTTAACCATTCGCATCGCTTTGTTTAATTTAAAATTTTAAGGTTTCTTTTATTTTAAAATACTCAATAATTACTTTTAAATTTTAATTTTTTTGCGAATAGTACAAATGATAATATTTGTGCAAAACTTCGAGTGATAAACAAATAAAATTGTATACGTAATAGAAGATATAGAAACTTTTTTTCCCAATAAGTTAGCATTCAAATGACAAAAAAACTAACGGCAGAATAAGTACAAATATATACAAGAAGCTAATAGGAAAAAAAACAAAAAAAAAAAAGTACAAACAATTATTATTTAATATTATTAATTGTTTTATAATTATATATTGGATGGTGGATACTTGCAATGAAATGTCACAGGATATTATGTATTAATTAAATGTTTAACGATTAGTTAGGATATTACATTATCGAATATGATGTTTATATTGTAATTGTTATTTCATATAATATCGTTTTCAACGACTAGGAAAAGTTAATATAGTAACTATAAGTAAGTCTTATATTATGTATTATTTCTACTATGGTGTACAAATTATTAATTTACAGATAAATTGACAAAATATGTGACAATTTTTCTCTTAGTAACGTTAATATTATCATTATTACTGTAGGCGACTATTGCAAACTCCCCTCCCCCTTTTTTTATAGTTCTTACACAAGGTAAAAAAAATACATATTTATAAAATGGTATGAACTATATATTACAACTATAACTGTATATATTTATACTCGTATACATTATTGATCAATAATTAAATTAATTATTTACAATTTTTCGACTGTGAAGATGAATGGTTTCTCTACGCAACGAAGCAAATTTAGTATTCCCATATATCATCTTTTTTTTAGATTTTAAACTGACGACAAGGAAGGCTCAGATCAACCATTATTACTACACTCCAAGCATATATTACCCAACAAACCTAACCTTTTTTTTCCGTTCTAGAATTGACGTCGCCTCGGGAACAGCGTTTGCATTACTTTCACGATACCTCATCAGTTCTCTATGCAAATAATAATAATATACAATGTGGTATTTCCTCAAGTGGCCTTTGCAATAACACTAGGTGTTGTACATTTAAACACCACTTGAAAGGAGACCACTGCGACCACCATACATTTCATTATTTCGAAACATTAACCTGACAAAACCTAGCCTAAATAGTAATATAGAATAATACTGTAAATAATTTTAATTAAAAATTACATATTGTAACGTAAAAACTTGAACTTAATTTTTTTTTTAATTTAAAAATTTAAAAAAATGTAAAAGTAATTAATATTAACGTTGGATATTATCATTGTAGTTTATCTCTTTATATATTTTCTTAAAAAAAAAATTCATAGGTAATAGGTTCTACTTACATCAATAACAAGTGTCAAGTATTATACACATTACACAACTATGAATTTTAAATGAAGAAGTAGGGTAAACATTTTTTTTTTTTAAATTACCTAGGTATAAACTTCTAACCTTTGAATAATGTTGAGATACTTTGTTGAGTGCACTGACAAACTCTCGTAGAAACATTTAAAATTCAAATCGTATGTTTTCATTGGAAAATCGAAAGTGTTGATGCTGTTTTAGCATAATCGCTGCAGGAGCTATCGAATATAATGTATTTATTGAAAAATAAAAAACACATACAACATTTTCATAATATTTAAAAAACGGGAAAAAATAATGAATATTTTCCCGCAATGTACCATTATAGCAATTATATTATATTATTATAACAATAGCCGACCCGCGTTAAATTAATGTAACATATATATTTACAAAGTGTATAGGCACTCGGAACATCAACACTGCACGAAATATAATGTGAGTACCCACTATATGTGCATTGCAGAAGGAAAAATTGTATTGATGAATTAAAGTAATCTGTGAGGCGTACAGCTTATAATGGCGGCCTCGTTATTCTATTCATATAATAATATTGGTTATATATTTGCATAATGCTCTCCAAAACTATTTGAAGCACACCCGAGAGTATATTACAATACTAATGGAAGTCGATTCCCAAATTACTGCAGTACAAAGTTGACCGTTAAATTGCACTCTTTCTGCGGTCATCTGATACCGTGCGTGCGGACCGAATTCATAATCGGATAGTGTTGATCGTATCCCACTCGCCTAACCTACCCATCCACTCAAATGTGGCAATAAGCACGCACTGTAATTCGATATTAAGAATTATTATTAGATTTTTGTGACTCTTGCATTTTTTTCTTTGAGTGCTGCACAGTTCTAACCAAAAACTAAATTTGTTTAGTAATATAACAACTTAGAGTGTGTAATTTTTATTTAGCGTTTTTTTGCATTTTTTGCATTTTTTGTGTTAAATGCATTTTGTTGCATTTTTAAGCTCATTTTTTCACAAATTTTACGTTCGTTTTGTGTATTCAAACCAATTTATAATAATCAAAATCAAAAGAGATGGTATAAATCACATTCGGTTATTGTTCTTTATCGGACTTATCTAGACAAAAAAAAAATACTCTTCTTTTATTTTAAATTATCTAGAATCTAGGCAGATAGTGTGCCAGTATCTAACGGTTCACTAACTACTGATAATAACACATTTTCTTATCTAGAGAAATTGAATTGTAATCACCTTCGGTAAAATATTCATAACTCGAGCATGAATAATATTACTTTATTAATACCTATGCTAAATTTTTTCGATCAGAAAGTTTTATCCAATCAGTTAATGTATACCCATCTTTTACTAGCATTTTTTTTTACAATTGGTACTTTTAAGACGTCATTTTACGACTTTTTGGTGTCCTTGGATAAACGCTAGCTAAGATTTTTTTTCCATTTTGGATGACATAACACATTTTAGGTGTTTAAAATTATTGAGTTCTAAAATAGTTAATTTTTTTAAATGTAAATCACAATTTATAATCAAAATAATCTTAAAAATTCGTATAGTAAACATTATAAAAAGGTCAAGTTATATTTTATCCATATTAGTTAAATCTAATGAGCAATCGATTCATATCACATTATCCACATAAAAAAAAATAAATATAATTATCTTTAAGTATCTTATCCAGATTAAATTTTAGTTAGGTGCACTCGCCGTTTGTTACCAATTTCAAACTCACGGTAGAAGAACACGAAAGAATAATTCAATGTATATATACTTCAAATAAGTAGTATTCAGGAAACGTACGTACGTACGAATATTATTATGTGAGAATATTATTACAAGTTGTATGATATATTTCATGTGATTACATATTTATAATAAACCGTGAGTAGCGGCGGCACTTCAGAACTCCAAAGTAATGTGAAAAACGAACCGAACAACTAGTCTTATGCTTATATAACTCATATCGTGTATATTGTATACTGATATAGGTACCTTTTTATGAAAAATAGTCTAAAACTTTCGATGCCAATATCATAACATATTAAAGATCGCTTTTGATGGAAACAATTTAAGTAGGTATTTGTATTACCCGGCGCTGTCCCGATATTTTCGATATTTTTTTCATCGTCAAAATGGCAAGCAAATTTATATTCAATTATCTGATACATAAATATTATACATGTGTATAATATTATTACGTTTTACGGTTTCAAAGGTTTAATTACACTATTATAACCGATTTTACTGTGGTTCGTTTTTTCTATTGGTTTCCATTTTTATTTCTATTTTTTTTTTATTGTTTTTTGAGATACACACATAGATTTTACAATAATACACACTTTCATTGGACGAGATATTGGTCGCAGATGGTGATGGCAACTATTTATATAATTTTAGGGATTTTTGAAGACAGCAAAAAACAACAAAGTAACCTTACGAATTTGTAGAAAGTCCTGAAGGAGTCTCAGTGTCTGCTGTAGGATGATAACTTTTTGCATGGTTTAACAACTTTATGGTGACCCTTGGAATTTTCTCCAATTTTTTCATAAGAAATTATTACTCGAATTGCAGGGACTAAGTTCTGAATTTTTTCCGTACATTAATTTTTATATATTAAACGTTTTACTCAATAAAATCCAAGGTTCCCATGTTTGTGATGTATTTAAATGGAACTGAAAAAAAGTAATTTAAAACTATAATAACGTAGCGTGGAGATTAACCACTTGGTAAATATGAGAGTAAATTCAGGAAAGTTGAATTAAAAAAATTTAATATTTTATTATTCTGCTTTATTAATAAAAACAAATTATACATAAATTATAACAACAACAAATTATATACACGTAATTTGGTTACTAAATGTTTCATTATGGGTGGTAGTCGTATTATTATAATTGTTATTTTTTTTTCATGGATAATTTTTGATTTTTTTTAAGAACAGACTAATCAATACGTTCATTAAGTGTTACTGGTAAATGGCTACTTTTTTATTCATCTTATTATCATTGACTAAGTACCTATACAATAACACAATATTGTATAGTTAATCAATGATTTGATTGATTTAATATAAATCAAATCATTTTATCACATTATAACAGTGCTCATTATTATTGTAGATATATATTAAATTTACAGATTGCATATTTTGATGTACAGAATGATTCACTGATTATACTTTAAGACTTTATTTTCAAATTATTGAGATTTTTTCGCTGCTTAGGGAGATTCAAACTCTGTTTATCGATCATATACCATAAATTATTTAGTGGATAATTTTCTGAGGATGTTGAAGTATCAAAATCAAAATTTAAACGAGTAGTTTTTGAGATGATAACTTTGTGTACCTTCTAATAAGTATTAGATTCGTGCGATGATAGATATGAATGATTGGTTGCTATGCTAATTTGAAATTTTAGTTATTATCATTAATCCACCAACATTTATTATCTGCAAACAATTTAAAGAATATATTAAGTAAAAGTATAAAAAATACAACCTCCAATTATTATACATAATATGTATATTATATGAAATATTATGTTATATATTTTTGTAAACAAATTTATAAGGACCATTATCTATCTTTAGTAAGTAAAAATGTAATAACAACTAAGAAACTACTCGTTTGAATTTTGATTTTGGTTCACCAAATTATTCACTAAATTATTTACAGTAAAAAGGAGGTTTTATAAAAACAGTACGAGCCTAAAGTAACACAAACAGTTTCAAGAATATTTAAAAATTCCAAGATATAAAATTTGAATAAATTAATAGTTGAAGAAAAATATGGGGGTGGATATGCTTGGTTAATAACCCTGTTTAGAAATATAAAGTAAAAAAAAATTCTAAATAAATAGGTTTCTAGTGTCTAATAATAGATGTAGTTCCTTAAAAAAAAAAAATGTATAAACCAGCATAAATTATTATTTTTAATAAACTAACACAAAGCACTTTTTTAAAAATGTATTCATGTCACAGATTCACTCAAAAATAAAATACATTTGACAAAATAAAATTTTTTTTCAACTTTTTAAAACAATTTATCGATTTTGGCAATAAAGATGAATTGACTTGTGGAATTCATGAATTTCTCTTTACAGTAAAATGTCTATAGGTATAGACAAAAATTACAAAACCTATGAACATGGGTACCTATTTATGTAATATGTATCTATCAATTTTGGTCGCGTTTTAGGTGCTGCTAGATCGAAGAAACAAACGATATTTCAGAATGTCTGTTTTTTCTCATAAATATACTTTTTAGTTTTTACTGAAGTAAAATAGCTTACGCAGTACCTCTATATATATATATAGATTATAAATCCAGAAGAAATAACACTTTTTGGAGGTCATTTTTTAAATTTTAAATCGTTTGTGACAAAAAGCAGTGCCGAGTGTCGCCGTGGAGAAATGCGAGTATTTTTCGTTAAACCGATGTTTATTCAACTATCTGTCAAGAGCCTTTTTCCAATCTAAAGATTTATTGTGATTCCTTTTGAATTTTAAGACACCTGAACAATGTGACAAAGCATTTTTCTGTGCTATTTAATTAAAATAATAGTAGGTATGTGATTTGATTGTAATATATACATATATTACACCTCAGCTTATCATTATATAACTGTGAGATATTGAAAAATACGTGATTAATAACTAATTATTTTTAAAACTATAATGAACGTTATAATAACATTTTTTATTTTTGGCACGTGTATCTAGACTAAATATTCCGAATGTGTGTAGACACAGTCATCATAATAACCAGTAATGAATTTAATAGTTTATGACAAATGTATTAATTATTTGTTGATTTTGATAATAACAATTGACAGTATACTGGTGAATGCTGATTTCGATGTATTATAAGCGACGCAATTTCAACGAAAGAACACGAAATTATATGTACAACGATTAAGTTATAATAAATTGTGAATTTCGGATCGTAAATTAAGTTAGCCCAGATAGATTCTCTGCTTGCCGAAGGTGCGTGTCAGTGAAACTTTTAGTGCAAAAAACCTGATTCCTTGACTTTCAATAAGTATGTATATAATTTTAATTATTGTTATATAGGTATGAGAACACTGTTAAAACCGTCAAATTAAGTGTGTCGTTGTTTTACAGACCAAGAGGATTTTCGATACAATAATACTCTTTGTTTGTGAATGATAAACGAACTTATATTGATCGTTATTATTACATAAGTACACTGATATTAAAAAATAAAAATCTCAAGCTTTTTTTTATTTTCGCATCACTGAAATTCAATGGGTATAAAAAAATCAGAATCGCGTTCCACTCGGGATTTCCGATCTCTTGACTATTCACATCGTTTAGTAGCGTTTTCAAAAAAGTAACCCTCATCATTAAGAGTAGGATCTAAATTCAACTACAAATGTTTTTTTCTTTCAAAAATAGTTAGTGTTTTTTTTTTTAAACCATCTATTTCACAGTTTTAATTTCAATCGTTTTATATATGTTATTTAACTTTGGAAAAACAAATTCATCTGCTTGTGATTTACGTACCTAATATTATGTTTCGGATAGTATAACCTATACTTGTTAAGTTTTGCAAATCGGAGCTTTGCATATTTTATCTGGTAGTTGAATTATTTACATAATATAATATGCTTTAAACATACTCATTCATATCGCCATGCGCCTGACATGTTTACACATGGGATACAATAAACTTGTCATAATATATTATTATAGAGATTAGTAAATTAATTCTCACTTTCATACATTGTACATTTTTTTTCTAAAACACTTCAATTATCTTTACAGATGAGGTAAGAAAATTTCCCTACATAAATATTATCTAAAAACAAAAAATATATTGATATAGGTACCCAGTAGGAACATTATTTTTGCTTTTTTTTATCGAAATATAGTTACGCAAATCAAATTATGTAATAAAATAATTACAACCGTGATACACAATTCTAGGTTCATTAGTTGACCTATACCGACATTAAATTACCTATATCATTTAATATTAAGTTTGTTTGATTTAAATTCTCTACTTGTCTTTGAATAATATAACAGTTTTGTTGTGGACTTCACAACAAATGTCCGTTACGGTTTCACATAGATATTTATTACCGTTCATAATATTTTAAGATGAAATACAGCCATATCGAATAATAATTGTTATTAATAATTAACACACCCAAAACAAGTAGTTTCATAAAAAAAATACGTATAGTGATTAAATTGTTCACATTAAATCACATTAATTATCGAATTACATTTGTCAAGTTTTTAATTAACTATATGGCTAAATCAGTAATACTATTATAATCTACTACAAAATGTGTACAATTGTTCTAAACTATTAAGTATAAATATTTGAGAAAACTGTTAATTTGAGTGACTACTTATATGAGCTTCCCAGTGTCTATAATGATTTATAATTAATTTCAGTACTACAAAGAAATAATGGTTTTAAAACATTATTACAATTTATAGACGATCAAGTTTGAATAATTGATACTTTCAAAGAGAATTAATTAAATAAATTGATAGAAGCTGCATGCATTTTTTTTTTATAATATGATTGCACTAGTTTTTCACTTAAAATTAGAACATAAGTTTAAAGCCAAAAAAAAAATGTTGTGTTATATTATTAAACTGTAAATAATTACTTTACTAAGCTACTATATAGTACTATGACCAAAACTCATGTCAGTATTAAAAACATTTTTTTTTCTAATTTGTAGAAAACTTTAAGGATATTCAAAAGTTTTATAAATATAGAACGTGCCGAGGGAAAAAAATGATTTATCTTCCACCACAGAATAAAATAGAACAAAAGATGCAAATCACGGTGAATAAACCTATGTTTATCTATATACAGAGTGATTCATCAAGCATGCAGTTATTCAAAATCTAATTTCTTAACTATAGGTATACTTAAAGAAAATTTTTAAAAATGTTTGAGATTTTTGCAATACTTACAGTGCCTTATGACGATTCAAATGTTCGTTTTACAAATGAAGATCTTTCTAATGGGTTGCAAAGGTATCAGGTATGGTTGGTAAGGTAAGGTATGGGTTTATTGCGAATGGTAGTAACTAATATTAGCCTATAGGTACCAACATTAACTATCTTAAAAATGGTCAAACTCGAATAAATATTAGATTCATTATTATATTTATTCTATATTTTTGTAAAACCATTTTTAAGGATTACTATCATTAATATATAGACATTATAATAGCTGAAAAACTACTCGTTCAAAATTTCACCAAATAGTTTACAGCACAAAAGAAGATTTCTGATTTGAAAAATAAAAGTTTCTACCTCTACAAGACACTCTTAGAGTGGTATACACAAACAATCTCAAGAATTAAAAATCGGAAAATATGGTCATTAAGTAGGTATATTTTCAAATTCCAAAAATCAAAATTCAAATAAATCTGCTGTTAAAGAAACAAAATGGAAATGAGCATGCTTGGCGAATGGCGAATCACTCTGTATATTATATATGTTCATGAATAAAATACGAACATTTTCCTTTTGCCAAACCAGTTAAATACTTATCATGTGCATAAAAAGTGAACAAAAGTTGTCAAATCTCAGCACTACCCTTATGCGACGAAAGAAATTGTTTACCTCAGATACATCTAAAAATTCGCAGAAGTCAATAATATTAATATTGTGTAATACGGAAACGGTAAATTAACGAATCAAATATAAGAAATCGTTAAAGCTACAGGTTAAACTTAAACACTCTTTTTATCGAAAAAGAGTTTTGGGATAATTTGATGTCTTCACAAGACAACTAGGTATGTAAAATAAATTCTATTTTTTTTTACGTGACCATCGCTTTCGTTTTTACTGTTTTGACTGACAGTTGCCAATATTAATATCCTATTCCAAACAGAAATGTTTCTTCTAATTTCAATCTATAAAAATCAAATTTCGAACGAGTTACAAGTATACAACTTAAAAGTTTTGTTTATAGTGGAAGCGGGGTAGTACAGTGATACCCCCCAAAAAGGGTTAGGCTAAAGGGTTCACTACTACGCTCATCACTCATCAGAACATCGAACACTCTTAACTATAATTAACAACCTATACTCGTTTGAAATTTGATTTGTATACATTGAAAATACCCGAAAAATATCGTGTTCGGAATATGGAATCAAAGACGTATGATGTCGTCATTCGGAAAAATATAAACGTATAACTTTGACTAAATGAATAATGATGAAAAAAAGAAAAAATATATTTACTACCCCAAAAATGATGTTTTGCAACGACGTCGATTTATGGAAAGAACAAAAATAATACTTCCGTAAACGTTGTGACTTTTTGAGAAAACGAGCGTAACTACATAGGTACTTCGAAACAATAACCTTTAGGCATGCATATAATATATCGGATTGGAAAATGAAAACACCGGGACCGGCCGCAAGGGGAGGGGGTGTTTATATGCCGATTCTAAGTCGGTTCTAGTTGACGTGTTCGGGACACTGATTTGTCATTTCGTGCGTTGCACATGTGTAGGAAACGAATAGCGAACACGCATTAAATCCGCACAGGAGACATAACAATACGTAACAATACGCAATACACACACATGATCGTAGTACGTGTACATATGCTCACTGTTATACGGTCTACCTTTTTTTTTTTTTTTTATTATTGACAGTCACAATACGTCTAATGATAAATCGTACCGAGTGTTTTTGACGTATAGGACAGTAATGATATTTACTGTGCGGTGCGGCGCACAACTACCGTGTAAGATGACGTTTTTTTAACATAATATTTTGACATAGTTTTTCGACGTGAACCCTCCGCCGCCGCCGCCGCCGCCGCCGGGACTCGGAGTGGTCGGGGGCGAATTGATGTGCATCCGTCACATTGTGTGTTATTACGTCGTATTACCTACCCACTCGCATTGACGTCAATGTTGTTACGCGGCCCCGTCCTGTGGATTTCGCAGACGAAAATAAAGATCACTGGGTAGCAGCAATAATATTATTATGTTTTGATTACGCCGATCGTAATAACGTTAATTATACCCCGCGTGTACGCGTATATAGGGACGGATTCGAACGAGATTTCGTATGAATAGGTACGTCTAAATTATATGATTTAATATAATACGTATATGCATGTATATACCTACGAACAAATCTTAAATCCCTTCAAATGTATTATTACACCGCGGTTGTGGTATTATTACCGTAGTGCAGCGTGATTTGTGGTACACATTTTCCGGGACGAGCGGCGCGTGAACTCAGGAAGCACGATCTTCTTAGATTCCTATAGCTGCACACCGGACATAGAATGCAGGCGGTGCTTTGGAAATGCGACGTATAACGGTTAAGGCGAAATCAATCGATTCTGAATAATATGGTTTATGGTGAACCGAAACCTATCGTGTACTTAGCTGAAAATTCAAACGGCCGTTCTTATTTGGGTACACATGACTCCTGTCAAATAATGGGTAACGGCCGGTTTCCTCGGTTTCAAAATATAATTACTACTTAAATTCGTTGACTGTGTATAATAATAATGGCATCGGAAATATATTATTTTTTTTTTTATAATAATAAACCACCATCGGATTTATAACATGAGTTGATTGTTTCAATAAAACATCCTTGTCTTGTTATGATGAAAATTATTGAAAAGATTTCAAATATCTAGGAGTATTTTGATATGTAAAAAATCATTTTTCAAACTAGTAATCGAAACGGTTAGTCGTTACAAGTATACAAGTATTCATGGCTCATAAAGAGGAGGAATAAACTGGCTGGTGCGGCCGGTGCGGGGGAGGATACCCTTTGAAATGCTGGTCTACTACACAGCGTAATGAAAATATTTAAATACTTTTGATTAATTGACTATTCTTTTGACATATTATTTCGACTTCATTAAAATGCATCAAAAGCTGTAAACGTATAAAATGCAGAGTAGCAGACGTTTAAGTACTGGGTAAAGCATTCGAATCTAAGTTTTGCAGCCGTCGAACCATAGTTTATTAGAAAAACATAATCTCGTATTACCGACACATTCAAAGAAATCAGAAATGAAAAAAAGAAACGATTTGGAAGATTGTGTAGCATTTTTATATTACATATTATATACCTATTACTTATTTAAGTACAGTTGGCAATATCAAATATTTTTATCATCAAAGTAAACATAATATAATTGTGTATTTCGTTTTTAAAAGTACCTACTATATATATATATATTTAACAGTGTGTTATTTAAAAAAATAAAGTACCTATACTGATTCGATGAAATAAAAAATCCGTTGATTTACGAATATGGGGTGTTTTGACACAAAAAAAACCATCCCCTTTTTAGTGTTTTCCGCCCTATATTTCGGGACTTTCGGTTTAATAAATGAGAATGTTTGAGTACAGTATAACATAATCAGTCTATTGAATATTGAAAAAGAAATGACAGCTCAATTTGGTATGAACAAAATGTTTCGTGAATTTTCTGCCTACGTATGATATTTACACCCGAAATGGTCTATTCGTACTACGACCTTAAAGTATACGAGAGACAAAATCTACCCCATCGCGATCATCAGTGATACCCTCCATGGACGACGATATTCTCCTCAGATGTACAGAGTGATTCACACATATTTGTTATTAAATAATGGGCATTTATTCAATTCTGATTTTTGGATTTCTATTTTTTTTTTTTTCTAGTAGATATATTTTAATGTTTAAACCCTATGGTATTTTTAAATGCATACTTAGATTTGTTTACACTATTTGAGAGTTTCGTAAGGCAATACAAACTAATTTATTTAAAATGAGATGCAAAATGTTCTTAACACTTAATAATTATGAAGTTATTTAACTTGTGTACTGAGGATAAAACTACTGTGATAAATGATAATTATAGGTTTTAAAGATATGTGGTGTATGATGTTTGAAAATTAAGGTACTTAATATAAACCTATCAACATTTTATGTTTTTTTTTTTTTAATTGTATAAGTATAATAAGTAGTAAGTACTGGATAAAATATTGCATTTATTTTATAGTTTTTTAAGGACTATAATTATCTTCTTAAATATATTCAATTTCATAACTCAGAAACTACTAAATTTTGGTTAAGATACATCAATATTTTCAAAATAATCATCTGTTTTATAGTTTACAGTATGAAAGGTTGGTTATTATTGAAGGTAAAGAAAGTTTATTTTTAAAATTTTTTTCAACTTAAATATTGTGGAAAATATGATCCTTAAATGTGCTTAAAAATTCAAAAACTCAGAATTTGAATAAATGAATTTTTAAAGAAAAAAATGAGTGGGGGGTGTGCATGCTTATAGTGAATCACCTTATGTTATAGTCAAAGGTCCAGATTCGCATAGGATAAAATAAGTTCTTATACACGTTGTTGCGGAGATGTCCATTTAATATTTTGCATTTTTTAACTCAGCTGCAATCTAATATACTGAAGTTCTCTCTATACATATAGTGACCACCACCGTCAAACACAATGAAGGTATGACTCAACAAACATTATATTGGTTCTACTGTTATAGAAACTCATAATACGGTTTACGAACCGAAAGAACGGGTATTATATTGAATAATAAAAGGTTACAAAAGGTCGAGTGGGGAGTTGTATTTTCTACGGCAGTAAACAAGTGTAGTGGACACTCGTCTGGTTTCACAATTTTTCCTGAGTTTTATTACTACTATATTGGAGAATTCTAAGAAAAAATTAATATTTTGAATTTTAACTGTATCCAATATTATTTTAAAGATTTTATAGAACTATTGGAGTACTCATTTTTTCATTTAAATATTCCTCTATTTGTATAAAACAAAATACTCCACTTGGAATTTAAAACTTTGCTTATGGCGGATGGGAGAAAAAACTATTGAAACCAACAACTCTTATCAAAATTAGATTTAAAAAAAAGAAGTTCAAAACATATCCAATAAAATATTGTATTATTGTCCAATAATTTTGTGATCGAAACAAACAACGTTTATATAAAATAATATAATATTACATTGTATTACATACATATTTTATAAACCGATGGATATAAATAGTTATAAAAATAGTAACTCTATTATATAATTATATAATAACCCTAGTTATAACAAATAATATAATAGGTATATCTAGAAATTTCAAAATAAATTGTCAAATTTAAAAAAAAACATTTTTATCTTAAAGTCTTACATTCCAATAGTTTTATACTACCTACTTGTTATAGCTTTCCAATTATGTAGTTTGTCGTGACTGTGCTCAAGTTTAATGCACTTAGTTTCACAAGACTAATAAATTATCATTAGTATGTGTATGATGAAACTTCCTTATATCTGCGCGCTATTCACACAACTTTAATAAATTATAAATAGGTACTTACACTGTTTTTATAATCAAAATGTTGTGATTACTAATTCCACTCCTACCGTCATCAATAATAAATTATAAAAATGTTTAAAAAGTTCATTTTAAATAAATATGCATAGGTTAGTAATGAAAATATATCATTTAATAAATTAATATCATAAATGTCGATATAGTTGTTCCGAAACTAAGCCATTATAATCGTTACATAAATATGACTGTAGCTAAAATGTACTGTCCGTGTACATAATACCTACATTGATTTGAAAATATAATTTTCAAGTCCCGATGTTAAATAAAATAAAAAAACTGTGTTCTTATCTACTAAGGTAATTTGATCAACTCTAAACCAGCTGCCCATAAATAAGCAAAGCTAGCACAATCGGACACATCATGGCCAAAGAATATCCAACTCTATGCCCGGCTTGTGTGTTGCGGTACACTAGTTACGGCCGTAACAAGTTTAGGCACAAACCGATGTTTTTACCTGGAATTTGGGAGAACGATTGGGAACACACGTTTGGGCTAGCATTTCTTAAAAATCAAAAACGAATATAACGTTTGGGTACCTACATCATATTTTTAAAATAATATACCAAATTTGGGAACCAACGTAATCTAGATTTATTTTTCCCTACAAAACGTTATCCGATTTATAAACATTTTATTATTTCAGTGTCAACTTTAAACATTTATTTTTAATATTTTCAACATTATCTGAATCCTGTTTTACTATAATATTTTAAACAATTCTCTTAATAGTCGATGTCTTTAAAAAAAATGTCTTTTTGAATTTCCATCTAGGTAAAACAATTTGCTTGTATAAAACAGAAAATACTACCACAGTTGTAGATTACTCGTATATATTATGATGTACACCAAAACGTGTCTTATTATGTATGTGTACCCAAACGTTCTCTGATTTACCGGGCAAATTCATAAAATACCTTTTATTCTATGTGCCCAAACGCTCTGTCTATTTTTACCTAAACGTGTGGGCTTTTGAGTTAATGTGCCCAAACGCTCTGCGCCCTGATTACAAACACACAGGTACTTATAAAATGGCGACTGTATTTCTAATCAAGATACAAACACCAATTTTCAGAAACCCTACATGAAATTCCTCACACCTTCAACATCAGCAATCAACAAAATACCTTTTGCGATGTATAAATGAAATTGCTCGTACACCACCAACTAATAATTACTGTAATTACAACTATAATTTTAAATATTGTAAATAGGTACTACAATTAATTGTACTGGTCAATAATATAACCTCGTTATTAATGATTTAAAATATTTTAAAATATTATATTTATACTAGTATATATGTACTCATACAAAATGATTCATCAAACATGCTCAGTGCTCATCCCTATTTGTGTTTTAATAATAAATTCATTCAAATTCTGATTTTTGGAATTGGTTGTGTTGTAATTTATTTACATTACACTAAAACTTTTATTTTATTTCCATTCTTCTTCAATAGACTGTCAAATAATATTAATATTATAATATTATGATCAATATACAATAAAGGCCGGATAAACCTGACTAACCTTGAATTAAAAGTTTAAGACTGCAAAATAATGTTTGAAGAAGAAAATCATCCGAAGTATTTCAAAAGTGTAATTCACAAGAAAAAATTGCGAAAGTTGCAAGAGATTTGGATGAAATGGAATATTATTAATATAATAATATACGTCAGTACTGTCATTTACAGCAGGCATACCTGCGTTGGCTAGTTTTTCACCAAGTTGTCATCTTAATTTGTTTTTCCAGTAGAATTGAAATTGATATTTTGACATCAAACTGGCAATATGAATATACCTATGGTAAAATTACATGAAATAAATTTACATCAGGATGAGATGAATAACTCGCGCGATTTTATTTATCGTTGAATAATATACCTACGTAGTATGTATTGTACTGAGGTTTAATTCGACGAGTTTTCGTCCTACAGATGTTCCGAGTACCTACATCCTACACCTTATACCGATTGCGGAATTGTTCCGAGATATCGTTTTTTTTTTAATATTTATTATGTACTATACCAATACATCCAAAAGTTTAAAACGAACTATGAAGTTTTACTAAGTTTGAAGTTTCCTGAATTTTAATATTGTACTAAAACGAATGTAATTATAGATATTTGTACAAAAACAAAATTTGAATAAACACTGTTTTTGTTTATGAAAAAAAAAATGTAAGTAGAAACGAGTTCTTCAATCTGGAACCAACGTACTCATAATATATACTATTATTCAAGAATTATGTTATTTTTAACTACGTATAACTTACAAAATAAATTTATTATTTTAAAAATCTTTTAACTTATGGAGATAATTTGATTTTCATGATATGTAGTTACTAATATTAACTAATGTTAGTTAATTTTATTATTTAGTTACATTTATTTTATAAATTGTTATATAATCACATTAAAAATATACTATGTTTGAAAAAAAATTATTGTTTTCATGGGGGAAAAAATAATAATCGATATAGGTATTATTTTAGAATGTCACATTATGTTTTGTAAATACTAAATTGTTAACTATCAATGCAATCGCATGTTAAATGATGTCCCTTTTTTGGGTTTCAACAAAGATCGTTATACCGTATTTAAATAATTAATACAGCTTGATATACATTTTCACGAAAAGTGAAAAGTAATTTTTTACTTTCAACTCAACTCATAATTGTCTATACTTTCTTAACTTGGTGAGTTAAATCTACTAATATGTCCGGACCTTGCTATTAGTTCTGAATATTAATCCATTAGTTGTTTATCAATTGTTTTTATTTACATTTAACTGGTTAAAAAAACGTACACTTTACCGATTATAAGTAGTGAGTAAGCCTATTGTATGAGTATCCAAATCAAATATACGCGTACAACAAAAACAGTCAATAGTGTGCAATATCTTCAAGTGGCTGTGTATTCAATCTTAACTCTTAAGTAGGTGTAGGTACTGCAGTATTGCACTCATACAATTAGAAAATCATATTATAATATCATATTGTTATATCATTATCTTGGCGGCAACAACAGCATTTGAGTTCAGACGCAAATTTTAGCAAACACAATGAAATAGCTCAACTTTTTTGAATCTTTTTTTATTTTTTAATCTATTCCTCGTGGTTGATACTATTACAATAGCGAACCATTGGAACTACACAGATGGATATCCAAGGTGAAATTGACGCATAGTTAGTGTCTACGGAGGCGACTAGGTTTTTTTTCTTTACTTGAGATCCGTATTCTTACACAATAATACGCACAGCAAATAAGACGCATTGTTTCAATAGACTTTATAACGCTTTATGTACTACTGTTTTTTTACATACCTATTTTATTTCTCACCCCGCTCACCTCTCATTGTCCCATCACCTATAATCGTAGTTAATACCGTTCGATATGACATTAGTAAGTGATAATGTTTATTCAGAAAACACATATCTAGTTTACATAATACGGCGACGGCTTATTGGTGTATAAATTTATGCATTGTAATATTATAATATAGTTCTAGGTGTATCATAATATTATAATTTTGCAACTCGCAAGTCTCTCATCAAAAGCACGACTTGTCCATCAATTCGTGATAAGAATATGAGATATGGGTAAAGTAAGTATAAAATCTCTTTCGATGGAAGATAGTTACGCGTTATAACCATTATCGCTTTAAATCAATAATTGAATAATACTATAAGACGTCTAATATACTTATACCTATTGAATATATAAAATTAAAAACATTTATCTAAAACTGATTAGTATATATTTGAATCTTTTTTTTTTTGTGGTACTGCTACTAAAGCTTATTTTTAAGTATTTAAAAATGTTAACGTATCATAACATACTGTTGAACGACACAGTTATAATCAATTAATAATAAGAGAGCTAAGGATTTTTTTTTAAGTTTTATCTTTTTATGTTTCTATTGAAGTATGTATAATATATTAATATCTGTGTTTATTATACGAAAATCGTTTAAAACGTTCAGTTACAAAACATTACTTAAAAGAAAATGGTAAAAAGCCCAGTTTTCTTGTAGATATTTGAAAATATTATAAAAACTTTAGAACTACAAAGAACTATGTATATTATAAATTATAATATTATGGAAATTAGTTTTTATTTAAACATTTCGTGTTAAAAACTTGTACTGTACACCGAACAACCGAATAAATCATATCATGATTCACGGTATCATAAATCAAGATGATGTTTCATCTTCATATTCACAAAATGAAGTTTTTTCATGATAATGTATTAAAATTTAAAAGTCATTTCGGTTATGTTACAATAATATTATAACGTACTTATATTTTAATAATTTTGATTGTTCAAATGCAATTGCAGTATTCAACGATTTATCGTTAAAACAATATTATCATTTCATTATACACATTGAATAAAAACCGAATGAATTAAACGAACTGTATCAACAGACATTTACATTAAAAAAATAAAATAGTAAGTATATAAAAGTAATATACATTTTACTGGTTTAATTCAATTATTCAAACAAATTTCTCATAATATCATAAAAACCCGACCGACCACCATCCTTAAGACGTTAGGAATTCGTTTTTAAAATGCAAGTCTATAATGCTATATAATATTATGTAAATGTCTGAATAATTAATTTCAATTCAATAGTTGTACACTTGTACATATACTGGCCATAATATATCGCAAATGAAGCTTATGAGGGTATAACATATTTAAAACGTCCAATTATAGACCC
The DNA here is from genome assembly GCF_001856785.1 of Myzus persicae. Taxonomy (NCBI): domain Eukaryota; kingdom Metazoa; phylum Arthropoda; class Insecta; order Hemiptera; family Aphididae; genus Myzus; species Myzus persicae. The sequence continues at coordinate 20,348 of NW_019104026.1, forward strand.
TTGATGGGTTACTTTAAACAATCATTAAAGTGTCTATAGTGGCTACATTAAAGGGTTCTTTCTTATTTTCTACATAAAATTGGTAAATTATAATACCGTAGTTGTTAATAATTGCAAATTGGAGAAATCGCTCTGCTATATGTTTTAAAATATACCGCCACTTCATCAAATTGGTTACTATAACGGATGTGTTTAATTTTAGTTCTATTGAAAATCATTGCTCTCGAAATGTGAATCTAAGCGAAGGATAGTCCTGACTGTATGAACAAACTGTATGATTTAAACTTTAAATAGATAAAACGAATCTAAAAATTTGAAAATTATATTATGTGTAAAATATGTGATGTCTAAAAGTTTCAAACCTCTACAAATAAATACAAAAATGATTGTTATTGTACGTTTGAATATCCGATGTCGTCAAAATTTGAACTTTAAACACAAAAAAAAAATACATGTGACTTTACGCAAAACTATTTTTTAAAATAAATTCCATTGATTTCATTAGGTAGTAATCTTCAATTCAATTTTCAAGTCTACAAAAGTTAAAGTTAAAAACTGTATTCAGTTTGACTATAACATGATGATATACGAATTTTCTTAGTCTTGTGAAAAGTTGAATTCTTAACATTTCTACGAACAATTGTGACAGTATTTTTCGATATTTTTTAATTTCTGTAAATGTATGAAGAGTCTTGTATTATATATATTATAGCATTTCTACTTGTAAACAAAACAAACATTTTATCATCCATAAATCAAAAAAAAAAACAACTTAAAAAGTAGTATATTTTAAATATCTTTAATTAGTACTAAATGAGCCAAACTATTTTAAAACATTAGGTATATAATACCTGAAAAAATATATTAATAATGTATATTTGGTGAAAATGTCAAGTAGTAAGGTTATTCATTTTTGAATTTGAACAGTAGGCATATCAATATTGATTTTATTTTTTTATTTTACTGATTATTTTAAAAGAACTGAGAATTTATTACTGTTAAGCCCCCTTAGTGCAAAAAAGCACTAATTATCTACCAGTAACCAACTTCAAAGTTAAAGTTAAGACTCCAATGTAAAACCAATACATTCATCGCTCCAGATCAGAATCTAAAATTCCGAAAATAAATACTAATTTAATTAAAAATTCAGATTTTGATTAAAAACATGAAAGAACCACAAAGTTGTATATTATAGAAGATAATTAATTTGATTGAAAATCATGTTTTGTTATCCTTTGTTAATTAAAATAACTAAATGTACTCATTTATGATTTATCAGTTGTTTTAATTTTGGGACGGCTAGTTGTTAAAAAAACGTGTGGTTCATTAATACTTAGGTATGTAAAACACTAGTGAAAGCACACCACGTCTTTTACTCATACAGTTAAGATTTAAAAATAATCATCAAGATAAAAATAGATTAAAAAATCTGGTATCTCGTAACAAAAAAAAAGTTACATCAAATTATAATGCATTGATAACGTTATATTTTTACTTTGTACTAAACATATTACCTTTCTTTCGTTTAAAAATTAGTGTTATATTATTTTTCATACATTATTAATTTATTTATTAAAATTATTCTAATCAATCTATTTATAATATTATTCTTGCTGTTTCAACCTACAATGAAGAATTGGATAATATACTTTATTATTGGAAGTACACTTTTCAATTGAAAAAACATCTATAACATCATAAAAATGTACTTCATCGCTATGTACTCAAAGCATTCTATTCTTCTCCGAATCGAGAACAATTTCCATTATTAATTTAATTACAATACAATGTGTATATAATAATAAACTTGATATTTGCTATAATATGCCTACATTATAATAGTGCACTGGCCGTAAAATCAGAATTTTAAATATGTTTGAACCAATGAAATGCATGTTATAATGTAATTTACAGCGTTTGATAAATGAAAATAAGTTTTGATTCAAAGGTTTAATGTTGCTTAACTGAATCTTGTTCGTAGTTTCTTATCGTATGATATACTTTTGTACATCAACGACTAGCTAATTAATTAATTATTAAATAATTTAACGTAGAGTATGCAATGATATCAATATTATGTGCTTCAATCGGTTTTAAATTAATGCATGAGTTATTCTAATAAGCGATGTTCCTATATAGTTCTTACACATTTTATAAAACAGCTACTTACAAGATTAATACCAGAAACGAAAATGTTTTTGGCCGTAAACCATAATTGCGCATTAACTACGGATTCAATAAAAAAAAATGACTGTACCTGAGATAAACTTATTATTCGCCAAAATATGATATTTATCAGTTTCTATCAACTTTAAACGTTACTATTATTAATATTCAACGTTATGTAGTATAGCAATCAACAATAATTTAACCATATTAATTAACTACGAATGTACCTATATCATAGATAAAACAAAAAAAAACTTTATTACATATATTATAGATATATCATGATTCATGATATATGAGATTATACGAGTAAATATTATTTATGTTTTAAATTGCTTATTACTTATTAGTACTTGATATGAGAATAGCCAACACTAAAAATGAGACAGTCACTTCGACATTCAACATTTTATGAGAATTAAATTCCTGGATAAAAATTTAAAAGTGTATGTTTGTATGCATAAGAAAATACCGATTGTTGTTTAAATATACTGAGATAACTATAACAAAACAATTTAATGGATTATGAATAATAATGAATGTAAAACTTAAATGTTTAACATTTGTTTGGATTTTACATATTAAACCACATAATATACCTAAAATTATCTAATGTGTTCATCTCGTTAACTTTTATTTCGTAAAATTTCATTACTTACAGTGTACGTGTTACTTTTGAATAGGTGTTCAATTATTGTTGTACTTTAATTTGTTAGGTAGAGTTTTGAAGTAATTATAAAGTAAAGCATTACTTTCAAAAGATTGATTTCTGGGTCATTAAGTTTTTCAGATAAAACGGTAATACGCGTAATCTTACACTTTGCGTGCACTGAACATATGAACGCTGCCTTGTCTAAAACAAGTATAAAAAACTGTATAGCAACTACGTAAATGGACGGTTAAGTGTAATTTTATTAAATGTCTTTTAACTGGTTGTTTGTCGTATGGCATTCGCGTACTTCTTACATCTATAATTTAACGGCGAGCGTTGCTGTATTTTTGAACCATTGGGTTATTAAGAATGTATATATTACGGTAGAAATTCGTCGGTCAAGGCTGCAGAGCTCAAAAAGTTTCAAAATCAAAAACGTCCAAAAAAAACAATATTCTATAACGACTGTGCGGACACCCTCCATATTAAAGGGATGAACGACAATAATTATTAGCATTGTACTCGCGCGATTCGAATCCTCTGTTCAACCGTCATAATATTACCTACGGGATAGAATATATAGTACGTCGATTACTAAATTTAAAAAAAAAAAAAATGAACAAGCTATCGTTTGTAAGCGGGTTAAATACAGACCCAAAATCAAAACCCAACTTACCAGCGTTTAAGGAGATACTCCGAATTAAGGACCGGCAAGTTCATAATACTGCGATAAACCCGATCGTATATACTATTCCGGGGCGAAATGCATTGCTGAAAAATGAAAATGTCTCGCGGTTATCCGAACGCTCACTCTCTTGGAACGCGTCCGGGTGAGGAGAATATGGACTTAGACAAGACCGCGGATTTCGTCCGTCGCGCAGCTGACAATAGAGAATTTTTTTCCTCAATTTTATTTTCGTTATCTCAACGTAACGGTATACGACGTACCAGTGTACGTATGTTTAAATGTGGTTTTGATATTATTTTATTCGTTATCGGACGTATCGTCCGCGCAATAATAATGTATTTTTACCGAAAACACACACACACACACACACACACACACACATGTGTATATAATATTACAATATGACGACGGTGCGGGCACGGCTGACGAGTAACGACGGCGTGCGAATTATTGTAACCGTCCCGCAGGAATGGCGAACGGCGACTGAGAAAAAGCCGACGACGCGGCATCATCATTGGTGGCGGCGACGGCGGCGGCACTTGTCCACGCGGTGCACCTCCCCGCGACTATCATAGGGTCACGCGGTCACATGTTGTTATTGTTGTGGTTGTCGTTGTTGTTGTTTTTGTTGTTGTAATAATATTTATTGTTATTAAGTGTCTTCGTTATCATTTCAAGAGACGTATTGTGCAGCGTGGCAGTCGTGGTCTATAACGAATATATCTACCTGCATCGTGCACTGCACGTTTGACGGCACCTGCGCGGCGATGGAACCCGGTAAGCATTTCGATCATATCATATTAAATTATTAATACGTAAATACACACCCCGAGAGACGGATCGATTCCCGCCACTGTCGAACTGTAAATTATACGTATTTTTTTCTATTTTAAAATTTTCAGGAGGACGTAACAAGTTTACAAACAGTGGTTCGAGCCCAGTGGAGTTGGACCGATCGACCGACGACGATACGGACGAAATATTGTTATATTGTATGCACACGATAAAGCGCAAGTACGTGATCGTACGCGGTGCCTGTTATACTGCTAAAACGACACCGTTATTATGATTAAAATAAAATATCGTAACATTTTGGAATAACTGCAAACAGCGGATCGGTAAGTCACCGAGGTCACCGAGTGTTGAGTCGCTGGACTACAATAAAGACGCGAAAACACGATGGACGTATTATTATGATTAGGTAGGTCACCTATCTCGATATCTGTTCGACAATACGATAATAATATCACATATCTCCATCGTGGATACTCGCGGTCACCATTTATAACACGACGACGACGATATTCTGTCATAATGACTAGACGAAAGAAAAAAAAAACCTATCGAACCACAAACTGTTTTCGATACGTGTCAACACTCGAATCTTATCGACAAAAAGGTAGATAGCGATTTCGACGGCGATCGTAATATTATTATTACCTGTGTTACGAACAATAATTATTATTTATTATAGTTATCACACATTATTTACATCGAATAACCGCGGTATTAGAGCCACACGTGTGTCGTGTAATGCGGGTACCGCGAGATATATATATAAATAACGCATATGCTACGACTTCATGACTAAATAACTTTTATATTTCCGTACGTACCACCGAACCCGAATGTGTCAGGGTCAGACCACGGACCGACCGCTTTTTTTTCTTTCTACTTTTTTAAAAACGCCACCGACCTAAGCACTAATCCTGATTTACTATAATATATATATATATATATATATTAACGAACACGTAATATATGGATTACGAGTTTGGCTCCCCTTTGTATATAATACGGTCGATTGGTCCTAGAACCGTTTTTTAAAGTTTGGCGCCGCTGCAGGATATATCGCCTGCCCAACTACAGTACACATAAACGCATATACTAATGATATATACCGCGACGATACCATAATAATGGCGGAATCGACGTTTTTATTTTTCTTCTAAATTTGCGTAAAAACTTTTACAGTTGTGGAGTGTGTTTTTAAAGACCTCGCATATTTAATTAATCAGTATACTAAACGAGTATAACATATTTGCTTAAATATTCATTAGGTATACACGTTTAAAAAATAATATCATTTAGGTATTTTACGTGTAGAGTGGCTTCAGTAAACACTCGTAATTACGATAGATATTCACCTTTTTAAAATATTTTTCTCACAGCATATAATATTCATAATCTATAAAAATCCACGTAAACTTTTTTTTAATTATACTTGCTTTTTTAAATGACAATAACTTTCAGCTCTGACCTATTTCAGTTTGATAATACTACACACCAAATTTGCCTCAGATTATTTATACAAAATCCATGTAATTTTGGTGCTAACCTACATATTTGTTAAGGTTAATTAATATTGTCTTAATACCTGAAACATATTTTTCTCCTTATGATTTTAGTCAGTGGCATAAGTAGGATTAGGATTTTTTTAAGGAGTGTCATACTTCATAGTAATATATACACGGATTTACCTTTTTTTTTGTTTTTTGCTCGTCACTAAAAAATCATCTACCACTATGTTATGATAGAATAGACAGTACAAATAAAATAAAACATTTATGCATAATATATATATATAATCACGGTTACAAAATACTTATTTATAAAATAAAGTCAGTACGACCGTTTTGTTTTGTCAATACTCGGATAACTTCCTCAACTTCAATGTCAACTTTGCGGTGAATATTAAGAGCTGCTTAACCATTCTGCCTTAACTGATCAATAGAATTTTGGGAAAAAATTGAAAAAAAAAAATTATGTTTTAAATATTTTATTTTATTTGTATTGTCTATTCTATAATAACATAGTGATAGATGATTTTTTAGTGACGAGCAAAAAACAAAAAAAAGGTAAATTCGTGTATATATTATTATGAAGTATGAACCTACCCTTAAAAAAATCCTACGTACGCCACTGACTAAAATAAAACTCAATTTCGGTATATAGTATTATACAAGCATACATAAATGTGGTATAAGTGAATATAAACTAATGTAACCCGCATTTTTAATTTCATAATATTTTAAACCAAAATAATTTTTTGAAAAGTTGAATGAATAAAAATCCAATTTCGAAACAACTCCTACACTAGATAATTAGTTATACATTTATAAGGTTTCATAGTTTATTGAACAGAGTAGATTAATAATGTAGACCACTGCAGCCCTGTGCCATTTCTCTCCCTTCATGATGATAACGTACTTATCATTAATGAGTTATAGCCAAACTCAACTAAACTCAAAATTCGATTTTACGCAGAGCTTGAAACCGGTTACCGGTATGAAAAATTGTTTAACTGATAACTTCGGTAACGGTTTCAAGAGCTGATTTCTTGTACGAAGACACTCAGGAAATCATTCTATTTAGAAATATCAAATTAAAAACGTGTGATTGTCATTCAAACAATAATAATAAAAACCTTAAAAAAGATACACGAGAAAAAAATATTTAAAAATATCGATATGGGTTGACATCAAACTGGGAGAAAAAAAGTATTTCCAAAAACATCGATACTATATTCAATAATATGATGGGTGTTTAGTGTTGAAATAAGCACCCAGTGTATTAGTGTAAGGTACTTATGAGAACGAACAGTATTTTCTTATCGTGATTTACGGACAGAGAATGCAGATGGAATATATTTAGCACTAAATCAATAAACGAGCGATCCGATAAAGCTCACACACAGACAGCCGTTAAATATATATTTTTCCGGCGATTCTAAAAATCACATTTTGTAATCCGTTGGTCGTTTAGGGTTTATTTGAACTGGATGGAAAATAAAAACAAACATTCGTTAGAGCGATTATTAAGTTTAAATATTTTATACGTGTACGGGGCGTTTCTGGTGTAACATAAACAAGTATTTTAATTGTTTAACCGAATCGAGCTATACTGGAATACTAAAAGGTTTATACTTTGTATACATATATACATATTATATTTAATATATAAACACAGTAGTTGAAATAATCCAAACAACCTCGCATCAAAAACCGACCAGCAAAATACGTAGCACTTAAGGTATTCAACAACAACAACAATATAATAATTATTATATACGTAACACAGGACGAAAACTAATGGAGATCAATACTATTTAGTACATTAAACTGTATAGTGTTACTGTAACGCGAAAACGCGATCAAAGAAAAACAATATTATAAATGATTGTGTTAAGACACGAATGTTATAATAATTATTTATAATATTATATGGGTAACCGGCGACGATTGTTTGATCCCGAAAACGAGCAATACGCTGAGGGCTAACGATAAGACGGACAATAACAGACACAATAATATTATGTGTGCATTTTACTTACGTCGCAGGTGTGTGAGGGTGTGTATTAATTGAATTTTGGATTTTACGAGTCTCCGGGCGATATGTATTATATTTTAATGCATATTCTGTTGATTCCGTTGGTGAGATTTTGACAGAAAATAATTATATTATGTTGATATAACATTTGGAGTGTGTTTCTGCGAATCTCGTATAGTGCGTACGCAAGCATCGGTTCGATCTACACTTTCCAAATTATGCCTCAATCGGATTAAAACCATCATTATTTGTCCGAATGTGTATGATGTGTGTACGCAATAACGTGCCGAGTATTTTCAGCACGAAAACGTAATTTTCGACCCACTCTTTTGTACACTCATTACGAGCGACTAACGTTTATTACAACATAATCGACTTGTTCGTGAATAAAAAAGTAGGTAGTACTTTTTGTATCGACCTATACGCGTAGGTATATAGTGTGCGGGTGAGTCTGATGAACGTTTAGAATTTAAAAATCATAAAACAATACTTACGTGTATTAATTATAATATTCCCGTTGAAACATTTTTGCCAAGCATAAACCTAACACAATTCAATTTGTTTCCATAAAAATTAAATCGAATCAACCCTTTGTTTTAAATTGATTACAACAGTATGTAATATTTCAGAACGTATTGTTTGAATTTTTTCGCTTTAATTTTTGACGACGACCGTATAGTGCGTTTTTAATGTGGTTACCGAATAGTAATAATAGTAATAAAACCATAGAGAACTACAAACATTTTGCACGGAACACCATTTATATGCTAATAGAGTGCTTCTAACTATATAAACCACAATATTCAACATATTTTGCTTGATGAACACACATCGTTGACGTTAAACTTAATACCTTGCAACTTGACGAGAGCAAACACTTAACCTAATTATGTATTGACCACCACGAATGATGGTTTTCACCTTCACGAAACCGAATAATCGATGCCGAGGATTTTCGTGAACACTAACGATTTGTTAATTTTCACATAGGTTAGCTAGGTTATATCTAATAATATTATGTACCTGTAGAGTTTAGAATATATTATAATCATATCGATATTGTGAATAATTGATAGATCTTTACTAGACACCCACTTATTGGAGATTATTATCTATATAGGTACATATAAAATCCAAACACCACTGATTCACTGATAATATCGCAGTGTCTCAAAAACTACTCAACGCACGGACTTGAAATTTGGAATAGGGGTTCTTCTCATATTCTTACAGCGCACTAAGAAAGGATTTTCAAATATGTTGCGTTTTAGGCGAGTAATCATTACCAAAATCGTCATACCTTTTTTTAAAAACTTTTTTAGTCGCTGGCTGAAAATAAATAGCAATCAAAATATCTCGCGTTGCCCGGCAACGATTTTGATTCTTATTTATTAATTGCAGTTTATTGTTAGAGCATAGTTTGGCTTAGTTTGATAACATTTTTTTGATTCTATTTATGAAGGTTTATTGGGCATTCTAATAGAGTTAAATCTCGGGTAAGTGGCCAATTCATCATCATGCCGAGAGCGCCAAGCACACGGATTGGCAGAAGAACTGCCAATGCCACTCCAATGTATAACAGAAGACAACAAGAGAACACATCAGAACGTTCTCAAACGTGCACTACAGCAACGTAACGCTTTGAGTCTGAAATCAGCGTTTAATTATAGACCAGTAATTGATTATTTAAATATTACAGCACTTAAAATAGGACCAATGATGGCTACATTATGTCCCAATAAGTGCAATGCAAACATTTTGAAGATTTTTCAAAATCAGACCTCAAGGTGGTAAAAAGGGAGTTTTTTTATATAGCTATATTATAATACACGGGCAACGCCGTGACGGGACAGCAAGTAATAATATATAACGGCATAATGTTATCATTGTACCTATATGTTACTTACAATAATGAGGCATAATGGACTGTGAAAATATATTTTAATATTACACTGTCGGCGAGCGTTGTATTTTTATTTCGGTGAAAATATAATCGTTTACATAATATTATGTGCAATAAACGTTTTAATTTTTAAACATAGGGTATTAATGTACGTTAAAGGTATAACCCGGTACTTACATGATAGTTCTTAGAAAATATATATGGTCTAAAATTACGCCGTATAAAACAACTCAGTTGTATAATAGATACATGTTGCACCTATACTCGTACAAATTTGAAGTAGTCCACACAATAGAAAAATTGTGGAACACCTTTAAGAGTTGTTTTTAAGTATTATTATTTACGTTTATACCTACATAACTAAAAAATATAAGATAATTGTGACACAAAATTGAATACTCAATCTGAGTGGCTAAAATTTAATTATACATCACGTTAATAGATTTAAGAAAAATAAGTATTTTCTTAGAGTTATCCTTTGTGGGTTCAGAGTTTCAGAGCCTGAAATTGAATCATGGCTCATGAGCATCATTGAACTAAAATTTAACACATCTATTGCACTCTGACCTACCATCTATACTTAGTCTTAGAGAATACTTTATTAGTTTATAGCAGAAACCTTGAAACCTTGGTTTTAGATTCCAAATTAAGTGAAGAAGGTATTGATTTTACATGCGTGTGTTTTTTTTTTATTTCTATATTTATTTGTGCAGAGACTAAAGACACTTTTTCTAGCAGAAAATAATGCTCAGATTATCGACTTTAATAGAGATTTCGGGTAGACCATTGAATCTAGTTGGTATCTTAGGGTAGGCAAAACAGAAGATTCTCAGTACTTTTTAAAATAATCAGAAAAGAAATGTTGTCGACATTCTAATATTATTATTAAATTAATTGTTTAGTAGCTTTACTAAGGTCTTCTCTCGACGTCGTCTTTCATGGTATACAATGATTCATCATTGAATTAAAATTTAACATATCCATGCCCAATGTCAATAGTCAGCAGGTAACCTGATCAATGACGAGGTACACTTGATACCTACTGTACATCAGAGTGGTTATACATACAAGACAGCTTTTTTCCTTTTATTATTATAATTCTAATAAACCTCAAGAATAATAATAAATGAACTATATATCCATGGTTTGCACTTAACCTGCACAAAGACATCAAATTCCAAAACTCCAAGGTCACATAAAAGTTTGGCTGAAAGAAAGTTTCTTCGAGTCCATCCATAAGTCAGCAGATTCAATTATCTATGGTAGGACTGCCATTAAAACGCCACCTAAGACTTCCAGATGACTTAATGATTTAAACTCCATTTAACTATGCTATTTATCACTTATAGTAACTATACTCCATTTAAATTAATATTAATAATTTTATAGCTGTTGGTAAGACGAAAAATGTGCATATTATATTATCATCACTGGTAATAGATATCGTAAGATATAGGAATATCTTTTAAAAAAAAAAAATTAAATTATGTTAATTAAATTGTTAAATGTTAATTAAAAGCCGATATTTAAAATTAAAAAAACAAAGTAGTATTTATAAAAACACCGCAAATCAAAGCTATTACTTAACGCAAAAAGTTAATTATGGATAACATATAGGATTTGGTTTTTATAAAACCTTTGACACAATATGTAATTAAAAAAAAAAAAATTGTATTCCGCATAATTTTGGAAGAAAATCCTATAAGTTTTAATTTGACATTAAGTTTTGAATATGTAAATGACTTGAATGGATTATAATTTATGATTAATAAACAAATAAATTACAGAAATGAATTTAATAATAATTAGCATTCAAGTACTTTAGTGCATCGGACGAAAATATTTTTTTACCAATATAATAATTTTAATTCGTCGTTACTTGAGAGATTGTTTCATAGGCAAAATAAGTAATACACTTTACAACGGCGATGTCTCATGTTTTTATTCATTTATTTCCGATCGACACTTGTTACAATATGTACCTAGGTAAGTATTGAATTTTGCTTGCGTGATGAATTCCAAATTTCCATGAGAAGGCCTTCCAGACGAACGATATATATGGATATATATAGCCGTATATCATACATGCAGGTGACCGTATAAAGTAGGCAAAGAAAATGTGAGTTTAATCATTTATGTATTAGTTCGCAGAAAAATGAATAAAATAACGTATACAGATTTATTTGAAAACACGAGCATTGGATTGCTTGCTCATTGATTTATGATATTATACCTACATAATAATATTGATATTTGAAAATGTTGCATCAACAGGTTTGACGAAATATGCGCTTATACGTTGCCATAAGTCCTAACCGTATTAATGAACCATATAATTATGCAAGGATAGTAATTATTTTTTAGCCGGGTCTTGCAGCACCCAAAGCAACTGGAATACTTAACACCCCTAAAAATTCTAACACCCAAAACCCATAAAATAACCCGAATGATGATCTTAAAAATACCCAAATCAAGTTGAACCCGAATAATACCGTTATTCTACACGTTTCACCCAATACGGCAATATGCATTCATTTTTTTTAGGTTAGTTAGATGTTGTCATTGTGATGGGACTGATGGGAGGTCGGGTGAAAATATATTTCAAAAATAATCTATTTAATATTGATAATATTAATACTATAGCAATGATCTAAATTGACATTTTGTAATAGTAATCATATATATCGTTATGCTATCATAGAAATTATCTATATCGTCAATCAATAATATTTTATGAGTTGAAATAATGGAAAAAGAAGTAAAAAAATTACACGGATAGTTCTCTAATTATACATATATTTATGAACTAAATATTCATAACATTTATTTTTTAGTATTTTACTACTAAAAAATCTTGGTACGTTTATGTAAACATTTTTTTGAGACTGATTAGAAATGTCCATTAAGTACATTCAGTTAGTAGATATATTATACGCTTTAGACTTTTAAAGTATAAAAAAAAACAAATAACAAGAGTAGGTAGTTAAGACCAATGGCCAGAGTTTCCACGGTCTTAATGTTCAATAAAAATAAACAAATAAGAAAAAGAATAGTTAAAAGAGTATAATATACACCTATAGTTGATGGAAGTCATATAAGGACAACACCTTTGAGACAATCAGTATGTATTGTGTACATATTACTCGTATATAATAAAATATCAAAAAATATAAGATAAAAATAAAATAAATTTTAAAAAAATTTAACAACAAATATATGATTTTTGCACTAATAGTTAATTGATTTAGGATGATTGGTAAATATTTTAATTTGTGCATCAAAACAGCTGTTGATGTACGAATCTAATTTTGAATAAATATGTTTTTGTATGTAGGTGCCTATATGTTGTAAGAACATAATTAATACACTTTAAAGAACAATTTACCGACTGACCAATTGACCGATTCCTACACTGATTGAAAAATACTTAAAATATACCTACTATTTTTATAGGAAAAAAATTATGATTTTGTTGACTCATCATGAAGAGTAAGAAATTATATGAGATAGACATACCTAATTTTAAGTGTCTACAAATAAGTTTCCTTTGTTTCCTGAAAAAAGTGGACATTTCCCACTGGATTGTGCCATTGTTTTTATAATTGCTGTCTCAATTATATAGCCAACAATAATTTTCCAATCAAAAATCTAATTACACAAAAAGAAAACCCCATTAACTCGTTGAAATATTATAAATGCATATAAACTTTAATTTAATTGTCAACAGAGCTTTTACCATTGCATTTGCAAATTAATTTGTTTAAACAGCTGATTGGAGTTTTATTGTAATTTTTGATTACAATCAACTACTCATCATCTTTCCACAACTATTAAATTTATACTTTCACACATTCAGATTTTAATCGATCCACATTTATTATTGATAATATAAGTAACTATAAAAATCAATGTTTATGTGATGAATTCAAGGAATTGTCTTTAAGTGTACCAGCTAAGCATCGTATAATATTATATCAGTTATATAATATTGTACCTATCAATTGAATATGCTATCAAAATTATATAATGATTGTATTTCTTCATCTCTCTCCAACAGTTGAAATCACATTTAAAGATTTGTAAAAGATTCTAAGATTTTCATGTTTTCTAAAACTGATGTAATCTAATATGATATGTTATAGACACTGCAAAGAAAACTATTAAATACATGGTCAGAAGTTAACGTTTCTTTACCCTTTGCGTATGATTAATAAGCAACATAAATTTAATTGAAGGTTTTAGACTTTAATGATGTTCAGTCGACTCCTATATGGTTCTGCGGTTATTTTAAATAATACCTTCACCCAACTGATTAAAACAAAACGTGCGACAAGAGTACATAAGCATAAAAACATAATTTAATAATAACACATCCGTGTCCCATCCAATCAACATATTATTATTAATATTTTATCTTACCAAACGGCGCAATGTGTAGGCAATTTCGGGACACAAACTATTGTAATTATTACACAAAATCATTTTTATTTCTGAACAAAAAGTCAGCTTGAAAATGTAATACTATAGAGAAGCCCGAAAACGTTTATTTTTCAAGCCTTGTTAACACTTCATAAAATTGATCTGGGACATATTTTACACTTAATACCTACGCATTTATTACGTAGAATACTAGGGTAGTAGGGTTACATAATATTTCGTAGAGGTAGGTTAGCTGCAGGGTATCAAAAATAAATACACGAGGAAAATACAATTAACAACAGTGCTATAATTGGCTAAGGCTGATGAGGTGCGTACAATAATTTACGAAAAATACGAACGTGGATAAATAACATAAATGAAGTAAAAAGAGGGTAAACGATATAATGGCCGATTTTATAAAACGCTCGTTTACCGTGTCGAGTGGTCGCTTATCCCGAGAATGTATAATATCATTGAGACACCAGACGATAGTCGACAGTGGTCAGTGATCATCTCAGTGTGATTTCCGAGTTTTCTCTACACTATAGTGCTCAGCTTTTTTGAAAGGGAGGATTAACATTTTTGACTTTTCGCAGACCACGTTTTATACACACATTCATTGTTTTATCATAATATTTTTTTTGCGACAACAGTATGAGCCAAAGAGAGAATAATAAGACACTCTCGCTTCACCCCCCCCTCCCCCTCCCTCGTGAGCACGCCCGCGACTGTACCCGGTATTATATTATTTCTCCGCGTATACACTTATGAGTTTATAAACTGTAGAAATGTCAGATGTGTCTATGCCAGCATGATATTATACGTAACAACGCGTGACATGATGTGCACACGACGACACGTGATTATAATATTTATGGTTATTTCATATTATTTTTATTTTGCATGACGTTTCACTGTGAACCCTCTTTCCGACAGATCGCTGTTAAAAGCCATTTTGACGGTTATTCGTGTATCAGCGTTCGCGATTATACACCGAACGATACACAACTCATCGGTGGAAACCGCACTCGGACAATACAAATTTTGCAAATGCTTTCCAGCACGTCCTCCCACCGTCCATAAGTCAAGGGACATAAAAAAAAAAATCACGACTATTTCGCACTACACCCAGCCTAAGACCAATTCCGGCGAGCACGTCCTCGGCGAAACACCTTCGGGGACCTGCACAGGATTACGCGATACCTACATGCAGGATTTAACATATATTTGCGATACGTAGGTACATGGGGCGTGTGTAACTGTCATTCCAGATTTATACCACGTCCTGCAGCACACGTCATTTCGGAACCAATCATCGTCCCCGAGGACACGTAATAACAAATAGCTGGTACCGCACCTATATCTACATTCATTCAGGATAATTATGATATAATGTATGATACCTGTATTAAATTGCACGTTGTGCGTGTACAAAGCTATAATATCGTAAATAATTATTGCCTGTTAATATTATGTACTATAATGTCGATAGATGTGTAAAAGCATAACTATAGGTATTTACTGTAACTGGTAAGCAGTATTGATTTTATATTTTCATAAATATTTATATCTATTGTACAACTTATAATTTTATTAAAATTCGAACTTTTTATAACATCAAGAGTCAAGACTCTCCCTCCCTACTTCACACACACACGCTAAAGGATTGCTTACGGATAAGAGATAATCAGGCAACGCGCCTTTGTGATTTTAAATAGGTAATCGTGGCATATTTTTTTATTATATTATACAACGTTCTCAGGCGAATAATTTATTATTAATATACATGTTTATAATTGCAATATCTACTTGACTTTGAAATCATTAGGTTTCCTGTGTGTGAAACTGTAAATTAAAAAAATGTTCAATAGTATTATTAATTTTTAATTTGCATTTTACCTTTGGTACAAATTGCTTATTCCTCGTTAAATAATTTGTTTAATACATTTATCATTAAACACGTAGGTATGTATTTAAAAAAATAATTTTTATGTATACGTCATGGTATTTTGTCAAAGTTACTATGTATAGGTATGATATGTAGATGTATCAGCAGGTGTAAAGGTCCGTGGTGAAAGTAATTCCGGGGACCATAGACCTATAAAGATTTCTTTTTAGGTCTATGGTCGGGACATACCTAATTAAGGTTCTCTGGGGGCCGATGTGTTATCACAAGCATACGGTTGATATTTATAGTACAAATGTCATCATTTATCATAAAATTAAAACGGAAAAATGGATAGACTATGAAGGCGAGTCTTTATAAAAAATAAAGGAGTAGGTAATAGGTATAGCCCAAAGGCAACATTTTAGGAGCTTGTAGTTGAAATTGACTCCCCCTCCCCCCCCAGTATTAGTCAAGGGAGGCAGAAGCAAACCGATACTTTTTAACCTACAAACACATGCATATAGGATGTGAGGTGACAATAAAAAAGCAATGATTCATAAGTGTACATGGCTACAAGACCATATCCCAATGCAAGGTTGTTTTATCGACACCTGCAGTTTTTTCAATTTGCAATATTATTATTTTTAAATATTTGATTTTTGCACCCCCTCCTCTGTGCTCGCCAAGTGCCACCTACGGTATAGGTTAGGTGTGACATGTGTACCTATTATTGACTAGTGGACTGTACTAAAATACATTTTCCATTTTTGAGCCGGCGACGTAGTGGGAATACTTATTACCTAAACAGTAAGATAAACTGTAGGGATTTTAATTTATCCCACTTAGGTATAGGTAGGTTCTTACAGTCTATTGAGTTAAAATGTTTACTAATGATAATGATTAAAAAGTTAAAATAATAAGGTTATGGCTAATAAATAATAATCATACAGCAATAGGTCACAATCACCTAAATAAAACCTAAATACTTATAACTTATAAGATACTATACCTACCTACCTGAGTACTGGGACTTGTAAGAAATGTGATATTTATGTCAACCATTTATAGAAAAAGCTTGGAAAAAAAAAATATCTGTATAGACTAGCTAATCACCAGCACTTAGTTTTCCTATAAAACTACCAACTCCATATTATGTTCCTTCAAAATGTGTGTTCAATTCGTCAATCATTAATACCTGGCATAGTGATGTGATGTTCAAAACTTCGTGACATATTCCGGTGGATTTACCCCATCTTAATCTTCATTAAAAAATTTTAACACAGTCATAAAAAATACGTTAGTGGTCACACTCATTTTGGTTTAGACCAAAAATAAAATACAGATCTAAAATTATATTCAATTATAGTAATTATTTTATTTTATGTATCTAACCGAATTAAATAGCAACCCTATAATCAACACAAATAAAATACTATTATTATGTCCATAAAAATTATCAAATAACAAAAAATAAGGGTCAATTATCAAGATAGAATATAACCTATAGATATGATAATAATTGGGATAGTGTAGCTTTGTAACGGTACAATTTTTTTTTAAATCGGTTAAGTTGTTTTGACCTCGAACACACAAACAAACAAACCATTTTTCTTCTTTATAATATTAGTATCGGTATTCGATAACCTAATTAGTACCTACCTAATTATAAAGGTATTATATGTGTATGTATAGAAATAAAAATTAATAAGATATAGTAGGTAGTTAGTACATAATCATAAAAAAACATTGGCTAATAAATTAAGTTAGATTACATTTTTATATTAGGTTAGGCAGATATTGATCCACCATCATCGTGACCATAAAAAATGTAATCTGTTTCTAGCTGATATACAGGCAGAACAAAAAAAAAAAAGTAATAATATCATACATTATGTACAATGATTGCAAATGTTTTTTCCATAAAACCTTAAAAAAAATTTTGTAATCACAAAAACTAAAACTAGCATCAACACAATTATACATGTTTCTAGGTTTATTCATTATTGAATTAGGTAGGTATTATCTATTTAGCTCAATTTTTGGTGAAAAATACTATATGAAAAATAAAATCATATTTTGGTGGCTATTATAATCATATTACTAGGAAGGTAACTCATAAACAGCAGATGGGTAATGTCTTTCATTTCATTTACAGCAAAAAATAAAATAGCTAACTTTGTTCTGTAAACTATTAGCGTTAATCTAAAATTTTTACATTCAAACATTAAATTATATAGAAGCTCCAAGACAATAAATAACTACATGTAACATTTTAACATACAATCATACAGACTTATTTAGATGGAATCATTTAATATTAGTATTTTCAAAAATAAAATGTGATCCTTGTATTATTTCATAAGGCATTGGTACATAAATATTAAAATATTAAGCAGATAGTCTTATTACATTTTTTAAATTTTTATTCTTAATCAATTTGTAGCTTGCAATTATTCTAGGTCACAGACATAGTAAAATGGGACAATCCCTACCCCCCTGTTCATAGCAAACAAATATATTATTTTTTAATGACATTTTAAACTGCGGAAGGAATGGACCCAAATAAAGGTTCATCTGGTTTATTTCATCCCTGAATAAATTAAAATATAGGTAAATTAAGTGTTCAACTATAATTTCAAACTATAATTCTGAACCATGATTAATATGGTAATTCTTTTACTAAGCATGTTTTAGGATTTGTTTTAATAAAATAATTGACCTAAAAGCAAATTATAAATATTGATTTATATTTCATATTTAGTTTAACATTACATTACAGCTTAAATACATAATTAATGTATTCATATTCTATTTGAATATTTAAAATTTATAATTATAAGCATTAATTGTTATTTTTTCATACAAAAACAATAAATACATTTAAAAAGTATTTTAGATATTTAAGTAGTTTTTGAAATCAAACATCACAAAAAGTGTACCTATGGCGGTTTATTGTACAGTACATGTAAAAAAACCCAAAAATATTCATCATATTTATTTGTACAAAGCTTATTCTTATATTATCACACTTAAACATATTGAATAACATATTGCAAAACAACACCATTCAATACAACTTATCAATCAGCCATTTGGCCCTCTTTACCTATGGCTATAAGTAATATCATGGATGAAATACAGTTTAGTACATACATTTCATAATAAAGTAAACATATTAAAAAATATATAAATATATTTTAAGCTACCAACATGTACTGTTTTTAATATTTTAATTTTTTTCACAAAATCAAATACACTAAGATCAATATAGGTATAATAACATAGTTTATATAATATTAATTATTATACTAACTGGTAAGCACCAATTATGGCACCAATTTAGTAGTTAATAGGGGAGGATTTTGTTTTGATTATAGCAAATCCTAGTAGTTTAATAAGAAAAATACAATTGCTGAATAAATAATAATTTGATTTAGGTCAACAAGTATAAATTTAAGATTATTAAAAATTACACATTATACAGACAGGCACATGCCAAAGATTTAGAGCCCAGATATTGAAACACAAAGAATATATTTTCTAAATAACTGCGTGTTGATTATTATGTATATTAAGTGTAGTTACAATAACAATTAGGTATAGAAAATTAAATATTCCACTTCCTATATATTGGTAACTGTTAAATGAGAAAAGTGTTAAAAAGCGAGATGGTTTTTCTACAGCAAATAATAAAAGGCAGATTTATATTCAAGCTATGTAAATACATTTATTTTGTAATTTTAGTTGCTGTAAACATAAAATATGTTTTTGAGCATATGTCACTATTTGAACATATACTATATGCAATATACATTTTGACACATTGACATATTATAATGGTTTTTAATTCATCTTAGTTAATACTATAATTGTATTAAATGTAACAATGAGTATAATGTTTATTTATTTGTGATTCAATAATGTTCACCTTCCAAAAATATTGATTCAATTAAAAATATTAATTTTTACTTTCACAACATACAACAACAAAAAGTGATTTGAGTTTTAATTCATATTTTAGCATAATATGGTAGTTATATAAATATTAAATATAATACAATTACAGTATTACTAAATATATCAATTTAAATTAAAAATATCGTAGGTGAAATAATATATAATATATATATATATTATATATGATTTCTATGAGTATGTTAATATTATTTAGGAGGAAGCTATTTTTAAATGTAAATCAATATTTTTGACCAATAATAACCAACTAGTCTTAAAATGTAATATAAATAGTTTTGACATCAAAATAATGATTAATCATGAGTTAACTAAATATAAAAATATATATTACCTAAATCACGTTCAACCAAGGCATAAATATTAGAATGTACATGGTTGTAAATTGTAACATTGAGGGGCATTGAACGATGCAATTATCTTTTTTTCACCCATTAAAGGCTTATAAATATTTTAAAAATATGTTCTTCAGTAATCTAACTTTTATCCTGAATAATTTCTTTTGTTATTAAAAAAATAAAATGTATATTATGTTCTGTACATAATTAAAACAATACATTTCTGTTAAAAAAATTATTAAATTTCTTTTAAAATAATAAGATAAAACTGCATCGTTATTATTTAATTGATGTGGATACAGTTTAATAGAAATATAACTTTTAATATTTGTTGTTTATTCTAAGGATTTGGTACATTATGTAGGTATATCATTGACTTTCACTATTAGATAACTATGAATGAAATTGCTTCAAAAATGATTATTAACTAATTATACTAAATAACATAAATAATAAGCAACAGCTAAATTTATTAAAACTTGTTTGAACCTACAAAAAATATTTTGATACTAAATTTTTTTTTTTTTTGATTTAACTAATTATGTCATTTTCTTCTTCATTATATCTAAATTGGAAAAAGTGATAAATAAATAAAAAAAAGTATAACAAATTCATAAATTTATTTTCATGCAATTCTTGCGGATTACAATCACATTTGAAACTTAACCTAATGACTATTGATAGTTGGGAAATGAATGTAACTAAAAGTTAAATATTGACTTTAAATGACTAGAAAGTTAATCTCAGAGTTGTACATTTTCATTTCAATTTGCATTGTATTATGTTTTAACAATATGTTTAATGAAGTGGAATGCTGAAGCTAAATAATGAAACACAAATTAAAAATACATAAGTGTTAACTTGTATCACAAAATACAGTTTTATAGCACATTCAAATTGATGAACAACTCTGAAAACCATACAAAAATTGGTATGTTCAATTGGATAAAAGTTATTTATTTTTGTGTCAATATAAAACTTATCAGTTATGTCGACAGTATGTTTCAAAAATCACTGGGGTATATAAATTCACGCCAAATAGTCAAACCAACAGTGACATTTAAAAATGTCATAAATACATTAATATATAAATAATGTATTAGTTATCCAGCCTTAAACATAACTTATAATAGTTGCCGTACTACATAAAAATAAAAATTCTTGAGCGCAATTATGGCAACACATTACATAAAAATCAAACTTCACCCAATATAAAAATAATAAGGAATAAATAAAAATAAATAGGTAATAATAATAAAAAAAAAACAATAAAATAAAATAAATAAGACTTGGTTCAAGCATAGACATAGCAATACTTATTACAATATTGAGTATTATGTCTACGCGTCTAGGAGGTCTATCCTCCCATGATATATAGGAACTTGATCTATTTCTTTAATATAATAAATATTAAATACTAATTGCCAAATGTCAAAATTGGCGGTTTACCATTCGCAAACATAATTCATGATCACGCACATCACCCCATCCACCATTTCCTTTGCGCAGTACTTTTTTTTTGATTGGTGCATATGTCACTTCTAATTTTTCTGGAAATAAATATTTATACACAGAACTAAGCAGCTTTTGAACTTTAGCTATGAGTGCCATATCGAAACAACTTTTTTTATGATGAACACCACTATAATACAAGAAAAATATTTTACATTATTATTTATGTATAAGTGTCTTAATTTTATAATCACTTACCATTCACCAATATGAAATACTCTAGGAGCCTTGAGGACAAACACTTTAAATTCATGGCTAAGACAATTATTGGATACACCCTGAAGACTCCAGTCCCAGTTGTAATCATCATACTTGCAGAATGTGTCAGCACAATCGACAAACTGTTTCCAAACAGTCCGGTTATACGCCATACCCATATTATGCTTGCTGCTAATCCATTGAGAAATTTCAGCCTAAAATATTTTAAATATTGCACAAATACAATTAGTTTAAATTTAATTAGAACGGATGCATATAATTTAGAGAAACATTTTTTTATATTTATTATTAGAAAATCTAACACAAAATGTAACAATAAATC
Source organism: Myzus persicae (assembly GCF_001856785.1). NCBI lineage: Eukaryota > Metazoa > Arthropoda > Insecta > Hemiptera > Aphididae > Myzus > Myzus persicae. The sequence goes on from NW_019104026.1 coordinate 42,759, forward strand.
TACATGCTTAAAAAAACTCTATTATTATAAAAACATACATATTACTAATAATATTAACTAAGGTATGCTATGCAATTATAATGCAATACATTAATTTAAGTAGTTCAAGAACCGGCTAATGTTAAATAAATCAATACACTTTTATTGCAACCTCTGAAAAGAGTCAAATATAAAACAATTATTATTCATTAACCTCTTTTTGCTTTTAAATTAATAGATATCAATTTAAATTGAACACATTATTAATGGTTTACAAGCTTAATAATGCACAATACAATAAGAGTAAGAAAAACCTATAAGTAATGAGTAGTTATGCTAAGCTCTCTGGTTTCTATGAACACCTAATTTACAAGTGTTACATTACCTACACAATATTTAATATACTCAACAAATAACTAATGATTGTTGCTACATTGACTTATTTAAATGTTTAAATTAACATAACTAAAACAGTTAAGACATTTAAATAACACATGATAAAGTACTGACTTTTATATCATATGAATTAACAGTAGAAAATGTAATTTACTATAGGTATGTAAACTATTAACTAATAAATATATGTTTAAAGATATATATATATATAGTTTTAGGAGTCTAGGCCAAAAAGGTCATTAAATAATATTTTTATCAAAATCAACAATAGTATTAGTGTAACCACGGTAACGAGATTAAAAAGGGACGGATAGACACAACGACATAAAAGTGTTTTCACAGAATTTTCTGAGTTTTATATAAACTTTTTTAGAATTATAAACTTATTTTATACAATGATACATATAGTAAATTTGATAATTAATACTGTTTTCTTTCCATAAGACGGATTAATGATTATTTATCAATGAATAAAAAGTATTAAACAATACAATAACTTACAACTTTAAGCCTTTAAGCAAGCAAATAAATCATACCAATAATCAAAATTTGTTTTGGTACCTAATTATTAATACTTATATCTCATACAACTACAAATAACTGGATGATAAGAATTTGAAGAATTTCATACCATGCTTGATAAAAATTTAAACTATAAAGAAATAAAATAAATAATAATAGTTTGTAAAAGTTGAAAGTTCCTTAAGATTAAAAATATTATTTACTTTGTAAGTTTATTTCAACTTGAGTAAGTTTACTAGGGTTAATATTCTCATTTGGTCTATATTGTTATGCAATTGTGTATGTTATATATTCAATATTTAGTATATTAGAGAATATTTTTCTGAAAAAATAATTGCAGGTGTACTCAAAAATAGTTTATCAAAAATATAATTAACTCAATTTATTTCAAGTAATAATAGACTTAGTATTTATAATTTTTTATACAATTATTATGCCATCCGATTTTTATAGATGTTGCAACATGCAAGTATACATTTTTAGCAATTTTAATAATTAAGAATTAGTTTAATTGTTGTTAAATTGATTTTTATCATACTCTCTCTAAGTATATGATCATAATTAAACACAAAAAATTTAATTAAAAGATAAATTTAATTAGTTTGATTAATCAGTTTAAGAGAAAATTGAAATTATCAGCCACTTTGACCACTACTAAACCCTGAACAAATATTATTAATCGTGCAAAACAGACATTAAAAAAAAATTACATTAAATGTATTAAGTAGGTAAACACCCACATCAATTGGCGAAATAATTGCGTGGTTTATTGTAATGCAATTTAAACAGTTTTATTTATTTAGGTGGTTAGGTACATGTCCACAAATTAATTATTGTATTTAGCACAAAACTCATTAAGATTGATAGCCGATTGGAATACTTTTTACCTTATTCCTTAAATTAAACGTATTGAAAAACTGCATGACGGGCAAGTCGCATGGAGGCTTCTAACTAATAACCAACAGTTCAAGGTTAATGCACCTAAATTACTAAATATACTCATGAAAAAAAATGTATTTTGAGCAATCTGCTTTCTAAATAATTTTTAAGTCATGTTGCACAATTTTCTATAAGTAAAATGAAAAAGGTAATAAAAATACAACCAGGCGAAAAACTATAAAATACGTTGGATTTTTTTAAAGTATAATGATATTAAACAGGTAGCGATTTCTGGTTAAAAGTAGGTAGGCATGTATGAAATGTGCATGCAGATATTTTTTAGTCAAACATGAAAAGAAGACATTTTTTGACGGGTATAATTTATTAGGTAATACATGATGGAAAAAATTACTAAAGCTCAAATTGGGTTATTGGAATAATTAATACAATAAGATAATAAATACATGCAAAAAAACAAATATAGGTACAAAAAAGGAAAACTGTTCAACCTTATCATAATGTGAAAATGAAGGAACTATTTTAAAACTCCAAGACGGCGGTGTTAATTCTGCAGCAAATATTTGCTGTCGACGTATTACCCTTAAAATATCCTTCTATAATGTCGATTTTATTTTTATACATTTATGTAATGTATTGGGTGTGTTTCAAAATCGATCCGAAACCGCAGCAGTCATAATGAAAAAATTATCAATGAACACCATATTATATTCAACATAAATTTCACAGGGGTCAAGGTTGTCATATTAAACGTATGTAAATATTAAAATAATTGATAAAATATTATAACGCACCTTTGCTTCTCCGTAAAAATTATACGTTTTCAAGTATGTTCCTAACGACAACATACTGCATTGTGGGCACGCTACACTACACGATTTTTCCATCAACTTAAGCATGTATATGAAATCTTCTGCTACATAATGGTCGTCTTCCAAAAATAAAATCGGGCCTGTAAATGACATGTAAACGATATAGAAATGTCGTTCGGGACAATCCCCAAAATAATGCATTCACAAGCAAAAATATAACGGAAAAAAAGTCTAATGATACTTATTTTTGATTCTAGAGATAATGTAAGACAAAAAATTAATGAATAGTTTAAAATTAATCGTATTCTCTATAACTTGCAATAACGAGAGTACACAGTGATTAACCAATCATCTTCATACCTAATTTTTCATTGAACAATGAATTTATTCAAAGACAAGTAGACGGGTCGCAGGGTCGCTATAATGCTTGTACATTGTAGGTATTTATTGCTATTGTTGAGGACCACGTAACTACTAAACCTTTGAATTCTAAGTACCATGTGGCGATAATAACTTATTTTTTAAAATTAAAATCACCTATTTTTTTCTACAAGTCGTAAAGTAATTTTTTTTTCGAACATGTTGATGCATAAAAATTGAAATTTGAACAAATAGTTTTTGAATTATGAGTTATTAATTTTTGCATATTAAGAATAGGTCAAAGATAACAGGTTTAGAAGTGTGAGCTATCGTGATTCGAAAATTATAGTGATTAATATTAATCTGTTAACAATTTAAATTTTATAAAAACCATCCCAGTATAATAAGTACTAGATTAAATATTAGATATTTTTTATAGATTTGTAAAACCATCTTTAAGAACAATTATTATCCATAGTTTATACATTTTAAAAAACTCAGAAAGACCTCGTTCAATTATTATTGATTTAGAATTTAGATACATCAACATTTAAAAAAATGAATTTGATTCATGACTAACGATAAAATAAGGTTAGTTTTTAATTTAAAAAAGGATATTTTATTGTCACAGCCAACAGGAGTTTAAATAGTGTAAAAAATCAGAATTTGCATATATTCATTATTAAATGAAAAATAGGGATTGTCAATGGTCATGCAACGTTCATCCTATACAAATATATTTTATTGATGATTTCGAAACTCTCCCAGCAAAAATTAACCGTCGTAGTATTCGGCCACCGCTAAAATGTATACACAATATGCAATGTATTCCCACCACTGAATTCGCCGCCACACATTCGACGACCTGCAGGGGGGCCAAGCGTCAAGTCCGTTACATACCCGAGTAATTACCGACGACGTCCAACTCGTTGAACACCCTGTTTGCTTTCCACCACCAATGATGTTTGGTTTGGGTGAATTTTGCTTCTCGATAATGACCGTATTGATCCGGATGCATGGCGTTGATACACTTCCGTTTAATTGCTCTATGTGCCGCAATGGAAAACAAAAACAGAAAGAAAAGAAACACACGTGGAATTTATAATGATTTATTATAAGTATATGAATTATGATTTATGACTTTATGAGGGTGCAACGTTTTTCAATATTATTATATTATTTAGGCACCTATGATAAACATTAAATTTTATTGGAATAATTACTCGGCTTTGGTAATGTCCCTGGGGCAGTCTTCCGGAGATTCACCAGGAAACGTACCCGGATGCGTTTGTATGGAATACGGATAGAATATCTGCATGGTTTTGCAAAAGTCGATCATCTGTATCAGTTCGTTTATTTGTTCGTCATAATGGTCGTGACTGAATATTAGTAACGCGTTTTCGATGCCTCTCGCCCTTGCCAGACTCACTATGGTGTGCCGAAGATACATAATACGAGTGTGGACCTAATTAGCAATTAATAATAACAACGATAAATAGTGTTCGACATAAATCTAAACAGGCCATTGTTGAATTATGACAATATTATAAAAATACCATATCATTATAGTCTATCATTTTCCGGGTCGATGATTCAGTGTGCATACGAAAACGTATATAATGAATCTCATACAATGTATGGTTAATAACAATAATAATAACAATAAACATACACACACACACACACACACACACACACAAATTTCTGTACGAATTAATTATAACACACAAGTATGCACTCAGCGTCTGCGACCATGTATAAATGTATAATGTATATAACGTATATTATATTATATAACAAATAATTTAGTTGCATACTTGAATGACAATGACTAGAGAATCGTTTTGTAACGGGCCGTATACGTCTTCGTTGAGGACGACCTGTTTGGAGTTTTGCTGATCGATCAGACGTCGTATTTCGGATGCGTTCAGACTGGCCGTCGTCGAAATGTGTTCGCTGGCGTTTCCGGGCAGTATGGCCTGGTGCGGACGGTCACGCTGGGGTAACGCGACCAAGTACTTGTGCAAATGCTGTATCCATAAAATATACGAATACGAAATTAGAAGACAAAAAAAAATTCGAACAATAGAACAATACGTTTTTCTTAAAACCAAATTTAGCTCATGCATTCACTTAGTCAACGGATTCCAACGAGTTCATCTTGCTAAATTTTGTTTTATTAAAAACTGAGGTTTTGTATAAAGTATAAAAGTATATAATAAACTACCGGATCCGTTGTGTACTTAAAAAGTCAAACGAAATTAAACTTATGGGTCGGGCCCTGACATTTAAAACTCTTAAATCCACCACTGGTTACGACATAATATGTTACATTTATAATTTATATATACAGTACACACCATCATACGGTATACAGTAATATACATACACGTATAACCTACGTGTATGTACGATACGATTCATACGCGGAATGTATTAAAATCGATATAATTTTATATCATACAAGGGAAACGAAATTGAACACGCGTATCCGTCTGCGGTTTGATTTCAAATATCCGGTATAGTGCAAAGTAGTATAGCCTATAATATATCATTAAAAGAGGACGAAACAGATTATAATATACAGCGTGAATATTAATTGGAGTAATCAATCTTGATTATAATAAAATGGTACTTTATTTTGGGTGAGCTAGCTGTTGAAAACTAAGGTAAACAGAATTTATTTGACATCAAAATAAATACTTATTAACTAAAAGTAAAACAAAAAATAAATTAAAATGTTTTCGTTATAATATTATATTATTATAAAACACGTAAAATATATTTACCAAATTATTTGGTCTTAAAGGTTATTCATTAAATTTTAGTGTGTCGCATTTATTTGGTTTAAGTTGGGCGTGGGGGTTGTCATGATGAAAGGTTGGAAACCATTGTTGTAACTTGTAGATAATACCTACTTATTTTCTTAAAATGCGAACCACCCTTTTTTCGTGTTAATTATTAAGAGTGATCTTAAACCACGTGACTACTTCTTTTGGTGATAATATATAATATTATATTAAAAGATGATAGTACTTACCACCATTCACATTTAATATAGATGAGCTATAAAATCGGTGGAGTCAGTAATAATTAATAACTGATGCGTAAGAGCAAGTATTGGATAAATAAATTGATTATATCGATTAGATGTTTTTCGTATAACTTAATGGAAGCCACACCGAACACTTGTAAATAATAGGAACCAAATTTAATACATAATAGTTTTAATCAGTTAAAAGAGTTTATCACTCTTATGAGGACTTAAAATACATAAGCATTTGAATTCGGATATTATATTATGCATATTAATGTTACACGCTGATAATACATATTATGACGTATTTATGGCACTCCTGTACGCACAGTATACGTACTAGCAAGGAGTGTATACTGCAATGCAGGTAGGTATAATTATATTATTGTTTGAATGTATATAAAAATCGCACCTGTGGAACCAGTTGCAACATGGAATCATTAGCATCCAGCAGTCCGTCTGGCTTGGCCAGTATCTGTATCGTCTCGTTGTCGGCCACGTCAGACATGTGCATTTGTACCCAGAAGAACGTGAGACAAAATATCAAAATGACGGTGCGCAAGCAAACGCCGATGCCCAGCTTCCGGCACACAGCGATGATTTTTTGCCGCAGCGTCCGCACCACGTCTAAATTTATAAATGCGCAATAGCAGAACATATTATAGTACAATATAACATATGCATATTATTAGTATTATTATAGCTACGTTATGGCATCGTTATAATATTTAATGGGCAATAAACAAGCCACCTAATGTTAAAACGATATCAAGAGAAAAAATGAGTTTATAATGTATAATAATTATGTATTGAATCTTACCGATCGCCATTCCAAAATTGACTATTTCGGTCAATTTGTCAACCATTCTTTCACGTGTCCCCTGAATGTACGTACAACGCAAAAACCCAAAAACGACGGACACGGATCGAAAAGTGGTTCATCCGTCGAATGCACGTCCTCGGTGCTATGACGGTTTTGCTCCTTAAAAAATAAAAATAAAACACATTTTACAGTAAACTATCGGCTATCGGCAGGTTTGTTATGCAGGTACAATAAATGTTTTGGATAAAAACTTAATGTAAATGTTGCATGTGTCGTAGGCATATATTATACGAATGTTCAATAAAAATACAACGTATCTAGAGTAATCAACTATTGCAAATACTATGTAGTGTGTACTATGCATAAGTGTACTAAGGTATAAAGATTGAGTTGAAATACATTATTATTATTATTATTATTATTATTATCTAATTGTATTTAAATACTATGTAATATTGTACATAATATAATTTCTTTTAATAACAGAATAATAGTATTTTTGTTCCATTTTGTATTTTGAGAATTTTGCTTATTATCCGTGGTTGCGTATACGTTACAACCTATTCCGCGGATAATCGAGAGTTTATTGTATTATTAAACTTAACCTAAAACGATTTTCAATCATTAAAATCTAATTTATATACAAATATGGAATTAGCCTAATTGTATGAACCAACAGTTATTTATTAGATTTTCATCATAATATTATAAACAAAAAATGTTTAGTAGATACACCTATCATCACTTTTATCGACCGTCAACTCCTATGGGTAATACCTACTACAATTCAAACGCCACAGTGGTTGATTCACTAATACGCATTTAATGTAATTAACACTTTGGTTTCCTGTTTTTATTTTTTTAGAACACAACAATTGTTAATAACAGAAATTTTTTTTTATATGTATAGAACTTTGTATTGTACCTACTACTTACTTAGAATACAATATTATTGTCATTAGTTATTTATATATGGACTTTAAAAATCGTATTATAATTATATACGATTAAATATTCTAAGCTTGAGTATAAATAATTATTCAATAATTGGAGATGCCTATACTTCTAATGTATGTAGAGGATGTGTTGCATTTAATAATCAGGAAAGTTAAATTATCTGGAAACCGCCGTTTCACATACAGCCGATACGACAATATTGCCCATCGATCAACATTGTATTAAAAATCAAGGACATTTCACGGAATGTTGAGAGCTTAAGAAAATATATTAAGATTTTCAAATGCCTATAATAATTATTTGAAATAATTCAAATCTAAATATCTATGAAATAAATATTAATTGGTAAATATACAATTGCACGAAGTATTTCAAAAAACGTCTACATTTTACTTAAAATACTTGAACAAATAAGATTAACCTTGTTATATTTTGCTAACTATACAAAATAAATAAAATAGATCCTAAGTTATCATATTATATTTTTTTTAAGATTTACAATTTAAAAAATGGAAATTTCGTTTGTTTTTTTTTATGTCTTATTATTAAATTTTAACTTATAGCGTCTAAACTTGACATTGTAATATTACCTATAATATACTAGTATATATTACATATGAATGTTCAAAATTGTAAAACATTAAGTATTTTGTTATATACATATTATATAGTTGTTCTAGGTATATAATATTAGATTATAACACCCAGTTTAATTTAACATAGATAGCTGTTTTACTTTTCAGTTTCACAAAAATGTTTTTCATTTTTATATTTTTCACACCATAATAAGCTATATTTAAGAATAAGTTGGTACTTTATTATAAACCTTAACTATCATTGTTGAAAACTTGAAACGCCTGCAGTATATAAGAATTTTGAGAAAAACTAGATTTTAAGTTTTTTTTTTTAAATAAAACAAAATTTAATTCTAAGATTCAAAATTACAATGATTCCATTCAATGAATTATATCATACTATTGACTATTGAATAAGGATACTGAAATATTAGTCATGTTCTCGTCGTTAGATAAATGCTAACAGTTAGTCGTAAAATATAATATGGTGGTTATGTACCCGGAAAGGAAAATAAATTATCGACAGGCAAATCAGAACAAAAAAAGTAAAAGAAAGAAAACCGTCAATAACAAAATTATGCCGAAGTTGTGTCCGTAATGAGATATTCATGGGGTTTTAGGTAGAAACGAGAATGTTTTTTTTTCAACCCTTAGTTTTCGTTCAATTTAGTTTTGGTCTTGTCCATTTTCGCAAACACACTGTTCATAGTAATATAGTACGTTATACTACACAATCTCTCTCTCTCTCTCCCTCTATTTTCCTCTCTCTTTTCATCAGAACAATGTTTCGAACGTCAATTTCATTGTATGTACTATGCACAACACATAGGCACACATAGTAGAAGAAATGTGTTGCATATAAATACGTAAAAACAATACAAGTTGATTATCTAAAACGAAATGTAGTTAATATAACTTTTTTATGGTAAACATCAAAACCATATGCTGACGACAGGTGATCGAAAGAGTACACTTGACTATTTGTTAGCGAAACTGCAGACTTATGACGACATTGTTGTCTAATCGACCCACGCGTCTACGCCCACGTCATGTAGTTGACAACTTTAAAGCTAGAATTTACTTTGAACTATCTGTTCAATCAAATAACATACTATATACTCTCTAATATCAACTAAGAGATAGGCTACTGTAATACTATATTAAGTGTAACATACTATGTAATTTAAAGCTATGATAAATAATGTGTTATGTACAACATCTCAAAAACAAAATAAAAATGAACTAACTAATTGCTTCAAAATCTCTGAACAATAATTAAGTTATATTGTATTAGTAGGGCCAGGAATTCAATGCAAAGTGCCTGATTGGAAGAAGGCGTTTTAGAACAATACATTTCAGAAGTACACAATTCGATTATTGTAACAGTATTTCAAAAGTGGAAGTTTTATTTTGCATTTTTAAGCATTTTACGAGTTTTTAGTGTAAAATTCAAAATATTATATCAACAAATTGTATTAGTATTAACAGGTATAAAACAGTTGAACGTTGAATTTAACATAATCAGTTTTATATTTTTGAATGTTGAGAATACACAACCGAAATAATGTAGCGATGAAAAACCATCGGCAATAAGTCTTTTCGACTTTGTTCGATAGAATTATTAAACTTTCTTAAAAAATAAATATTATAAAATTTATTTTTTGTAACCAATGAAATAAAAAAAAACGTCAGTCCATTTTCTTTAGGCGTAAATATACGGTCTTCATGAAATATAAATTAGTATTTAGTAATAATGTATTATGAAGCAAACCACAGTAATTAGAAATTAGAACACAACAAATTAAGAATGATGAATCAACGACTAACAACAAAATAATTTAATATAAACACTTTTTATAAAATGGTACCAGTTCAAGAAAAAATGAAAGTAAGTGTAAAAAAATACGAGATAAAAACAAAATAAATAAATCCAATAATTTAAAAAAACCTCCACAGGAAAAAACTAATCAGAAAATATGCTTAAATATAAAAATTAAATACTAATATAATACGTAAATTATAAATATACATTATACATAATTCAAGAGAATGATATATGTAAATTATTAAGTCCAATAAAAATATAATTTTCTATTTAACACAACTTCTATAATAACATAAAATAACTATTTTATATTTGAGGAAAACATAAAAAAAATAAACAAACAAATACTGTTCTTTTTTTCTTCAATGCAGGATACAAATAATTTAGATTCCTGGACATTATTTACGTAAAATTTATTTATGTAATTTATTTATACTAAAAAAATCAAAAAAATTACATTCATATAAAACTTACATATTTTCTATACCTGCAGTATTAAAATTGTATTAATTTATATTTATGGATTTTATAAACTTGAGATCAAAATAACTTTTATTGAAACGTAAACAATTTTAGCATTTTTCTGTTTAAAGAGTAAATATTTTTGAATTTTTCTATCTGCAGTATAAAGAAAAATAGTAAAGCATTTATACTCAAACATAATATGAGTACAATTATTATTTCCTTCGAACTATTTTTATATGCTGCATAATAATAAAAACATATACATATAATTTTATTAAATTTCATCAAATTACTACTAAATACACAAGAATTTCTCCTTTACAATAATAATATCAAATATGTATATAAATAATTATAATATAGTAGTATCATATTTTAAAACTATTTAAGAAGTTACTATTATATAATATAACAGTTCGTATTTTAATTTTAATTTGTTTGAGTACTATCACTTATAACAATAAGTTATAAATAATTTATATTGAATTACGTTCAAGAAGACGCTATAGCTGCATGTGTTGTCTCCATTTTACAAATGTATAACATAGGTAGCAAAAACTGTTTGGCGCGAGAAAGAACCGAGAAGGCTACAGAGAAATAAGAAATCAAATTTACACCACGAATAGAGAAGAATTTCAACTGTGTCGTATCGCTTTTATTTTTTCGTTAAGACCAATATACCAAAAGCTATTTAAGTTTGGAAAACGTTAAAATATTAGATTTTTAAAGGTAATATAACTTTTTTTCTTATTAATAATATCAAATAAATAAAAACGTTAAGACACAGAAAATATTATCTTTTATATTGTGTAAACCTTTAGTGTCTCTACAAGGACCACAGACTGTGTGATAATACCCCCGCAAAACAGATTTTGCTATATGGTGTACATTTGTAAGACAAGGACAACACATGAATGGCTATAGGAAAAAGCTTGGTTACTACAACATTTATTTCTGCTTGTAATATATGCATATTTTGTTATACGTTTACTACAAATTTGTTTTATTAGTTCTCTAATAAATTTATATTGAACGGTCACTGAGATTACAGATCCTAATTTGGTGGGGGAAAAGTCACCGATTACAAGTAACAAAATTCTTGTTAATAACTAACAGTTTTTGGGACATAACATAACATTTTAGAAAACGAATTATTATAAGTATTATATATTTATATTATATAATATATTTTTTATAGAAAATCAATATCACATTTTACTAATTTATAATAAACTAACATACTATACACCGGATTCAATTAAAATGTTTTTTTTTATGTATTTCGCTTATCATTATTATACATTCTTCAAAATATCTAAAATATTATAATTTTTACAAAAAATAAATTGTATAAAATGTTTCCAGAACAATTAAAATACATTGATACCGTTTTCTTAAATTTATTATGATTGCAATATAAAATATTTATAAGAACAAACGATTATTCTTAAATAATTTATGTGACAATTTGAGCTCTAAAACCAACATCATTCAAATCAAATCTGGAGTTCTAACGTAACAGAAATTACATTTTTCATTAAATATTGTATTAAAACATTTAGATTTTAAATACCTAATGAATATTTTCTGTACTTACGTCCAATAAAAGAATTTACTTTAATTAATGAATCATGAAGTATATTAATTGTAAATAAACAAACAATATAAAAACGAAAGATGTTCCAATAAACCAGTTAACTTTGCACTTTATATAATTACTAAATTTAACAAGAAAACAGGTGGTTTTGAAGATAATATACATCATATGAAATATGTCTTAGGTATATAATCCAGATTCTAATCACTATCATTTGTAGTTATAAACACTAATTAGACAATGCCTGTCATCTCTAATCTCTATTATTACTTATAGATTATTAAAACGTAAATATTTAGATACTTCAACAGTTTTTAATACTCATTAGCAATTAAGAGGTACTATCTACCATACTAAACATTTTATTTTAAAATAAAGACATCAAATTATAATTAATAAAAATTAATTTCATCTTTAAATTGAATACAAAATAAATTTACTCCAACAATAATAACTATAAAAACACACTATCAGTCAAAATATGAATAAAGTTAAAAAAAAATTTCGGTCACTGTTATAATCACGTAATATATCGTTATTATTATTATTAAAACCATAAAACTCGAGGGTTCTATTAAGTATCTATAAAAATTTGTACTAAATAATTTTTTTTAATAATTCAAGGATCTATTTAGAACAATTCCAATGATACAAGACAACCAATTTCTATTTAAATTAAATTAAACTAATAATAAATTCATTATTTGTATCCTTGACATTTTATTCTTTTAAATATTAAATTCATCCAAATTATGTACACATTTTCCTCACTTATTTTAGTAATGTCATTACCAAACAAGGACCTAATGACATTGAAACATTTTAAATAACTTACATATTTTTCATTAAAAAGAGAAAAACTTTTTTTCAGAACAATAGTAAAAAAAAACAAAAACCACAAGTTAGGAATGGATTTTAATTACGATTTAAACACAAAATCTAGTGTCCTTAATCAACTTGACATCGTGCAGTAAATACACTTTTCCGGTATGCATTCTATAGCATTAGTTTAAAAACAAAATGTCAAAAAAATATAACCATGTCATATTTATACAATAAATAATAATACTATTAAAATATTATCTTAATACCTAAATTAGTTGTTGAACACTATAACAAATGTTTTCAAATTTTAAAACAATGATCAATTCACGATGGTAAACAGTTCTGAGCAAATCTCGGTTTACTAAAAATATGGTCTAGATTTTTTTTTAAATCATATATTTAAAGTACCTACTATTAAAATTCAATTCCTAACCAATGTATAAATAAGAAATAAAACTTTTATTTCGAAAAGTGTTTGACAGAAACTTCATAAAAAAATTACAGTAATGACGTTATTGTAAAACTAGCTAACTCCCTTGTTTCACTCGAAGCATATATATATTTCAAAAATCTACAATTTTAATTAGAACGAAAACGTAGTAAATGAATAATTTGTGGTCATTTCATTATACATTATAGCATTTAAATACGATTCATTCTCAATTTTCATTCCTGTCAAAACTATACACAATATAGTATAACATTATTATACTTTATAAATTAAAGTTTTAAAATATTTACATAATCCCAAAACTAAAAGTGTACTCACGACAACAAAAAGTATATTGTATAGCACTGCACAGGATCTAAAAAATCTATTATTTTAATTGTGTTAGTCGATACATTAAAACCATTTCCAGGGTGGGACAGAGCCATATTATCCAACGTAAAACAAAACTACGCTGCAAAGCCATAAATAAATAAAACCTAAACAAAATAAAGTATAAATGTACAGTGTACAACGTACGAGTGAAAATACTTAATCGGATAAAGCATGTATATTCGGCGTAGAACGTCAATTATTTATCTATTTTTCTAGTAATCGGCATATTATTAATTTTGTTAAATGAATTACTAATAAGTCAATCTCGTTGGTAACATTTTCACAAAAACGTTGTCGTACATTTACAAATCGCCTTTAAAATGTCTGACTTCCAACCTCATTCTTTATATAAATATAAATATATTTCACTGAAGATCAGGGATCTTCAACCAGGAAGTCACGACCCCCTTGAGGTCACTAATTTATTATTTAGAGTGCTCAACACACTATAAAATATATGCAAGTACTTACAGAAGAAAAAATATGTTTAGATGCTAAGACAAAATTAAATTTTTTATTTGGGGGTAGTCACGTTAAAAAGTATAAAATCAACGATAAAGACAAACGGGAATCTATGTGACGTGCGTTTATGATTTTCAACAACATTGATTTCTAAAAACAGTAAAAATGATAAAAGCTTAACAAGTACGCAAACCCACAAATTTGGACCTCTCTATAACAACCTTTATGCAAAATCATAAGAATATTTCAAAAAATCAAACCAAATGTTTTTACCTCGTGACGTATAATAACAAACTAAGCTACAAAACCAAATTTACTTAAACATTATATTATTATATATAGGTGTGCGTTATTATACATGTGTTTACACCTACTATTATAATACATAATGTATGAACAGTTGGCGGTTTAACCTCTGTCATTGTCAGGAGGGCTGGGGTATCGGTTAGATTGGGCGATGAAGGGGGTAAAACAACTAGAGAAATTTGCATTTGTCCGTGCACGGACAGTTTAACGCTTGCCGGGTGCACAAAACCTGGAAATACCCCCTCACTCACTCTCGACCAATACCCTTCCGCATGCACCTGAACCCCTAGCCGAATTCACGGGCGGCGCAGCGTTCCAAACAACCGTTGTCACGACAACCCAGCAGTTCAATGTATATAATAATATAATATAACTCAGCACACCGTCTTCGTCTTCGCCACCGCCAGTCGCGTAAATCTAAGCGCATATTGTTTCGACGGCGCAGCACGAACTGCAAACTGCACGAAAGTCCGCACCACACCGCTGCGGCGATGGCAAAAGTCGACAGACGACGCCGCAACCGACTGCCGATCGCTGTCGCTAGATTATATGTTATCATTTACGATATCATGTACAGAGTGTTACACCAAGCAAGCTCATTCACATTTTAACCTTTAGTTGTGCATTTGTTATTATTCAGTTCACCAAATTTTTAATATAATAAAAGGCTATATATTTTTAAGCCATTTAAGGAGTTTCTATCCATCAAGTTACAATATCTATTTTAATTTCTACCATGAACCACCCTAAAAGTCGACGATTAAAGCAGTTTCAGTGCTCCTAAAGGTCATATCAGATACAAAAAACACACACACTTCATTATAAAACCAATATATCCATTGCTCCGTTCAGAATTTAAAAATCAGAGTTTGAATAAATTAACAATTAAAAGATACAATGAGAGTGAGCATGCTTAGGAAATCACCCTGTATATTATGATACGATATACATTCCGAAAGTTATAATAGCGTTATTACGCAGCGTAACATTGTAATAAGTTGGGTAATATTCTAGAACTGCAAACGAAAAATTATAACTAAAAAAACGGACTACACTCAGTCGATAATAATGTGCTGCAGGGTGATTTTGTAATTTTTATTTTTATTTGCGAGGGAATACTTTTAATCGAGTAATACTAATAACAAAGTATTATGGTAAATTCAGGAGGATGCTACAGACGAAAACGAAACAGACCAACGCTCGATAGAATGCGCTGTTAGGTGTTTTTATTACACTATAAATTAAATGTCAGTTATTGTAATGATTATTATAATTTATTTCAAATACGGATTTTGTATTAAACGAAATGATAATCAATAATAAAAATAATAATTATACTGCACTGGCTTACGCTCTAATAGGTGACCGAAGCGAGACGACTGCTCTTGTAGCGGTGTAGAGCTGCAATTCGTAGTTAACGGAAATGCGTGTTAAGACTAAAATAAGTTAACTAAATAGTAATAACTAAATAGTTTGTAGCGTTATTTCGCTATAGGTACGACTATCTTATACTCAAATGTTATAAAAAAAAATGTCTTTCGCAATGACTACCAGTTCCAAAATCGTAGATAAATTCAATAACTCATTTTTTTACACCCATTATTAGCAATACGGCAATACCTTAACGCTATACAAAGCTGTAATTCTTTATTTGACAAGTAAATATAATTTTTTTTAATTTTTAATAAATAGTCCAAAGTGCTTTACTCTTTAGAACTTTTACCAATATCGGTCTGATTTTTACAAATATTTTAAATCTCTAACTGCAGGTTATATCACATATAACCGCATATAACTAAATTATGCTGAAACATAATAAAAAGTAAAAAGTATCTAAACTCTAAAGATGTATCTATTTAACGCATAGACTTTATAAGAGCTGTAACCTAAGCGAGCATAAGCCATGTATGAGTACTTTAGTACTGTGAGTATGTACTTTGAGTTATGAGCAAAAAGCATGAAATAAAATCTTGAGAATTTTTTTTAAAAATTGTTTGAATAATATAATGAGTAATATATTACTATACCTATAAAGTAATTTATGTTTTTCATGGAATTTTAAAATTAATTTTCTTCGCTAGCAGAATTACAAAAAAGGCATGGTACTTTAAATATCGTCCGAATTAAATTTCAAATCTAAATATAGTCTAATGAGCTACCAAAACTTTTGTATAGAAACTCATTTACCCTAAAAATTGTAAGAGACAACCATACAAAAAATACATTTAAAATTAAAACCATCTGCTCAGAATATAAAATATATTTTAAATACTATTTTTAATTTTACTAAGCACTTCATGAATGATTAATGAACATATTATAATATGACGTACTAATCCACTTTCATGTAGATATACATATAAAATATATATTTATATATATTATACTACACAGTATACATGGAGTTTTAGTATTTAATTGCTAAAGATAATTTTTTATGTAATAATGTAACATATAATTTAAAAGTTTCTATGCCTATATATAGGTATTTTTACTATAATTTATATAAAAATAATAAAACACGTTAGATATTTTTATACTTCAAATATAATAATATAATGTCTAGGATTTAAAAAAAGTCACCTGTACAATAATACATGTAGTATCTATATCGATAGTATTTAAAAATTAAATTGAACAGAAGCAAAATAGTAATATTCACTATTATGACAATTATAAAAGACTAATCAGCTGTACAACTGTTGTAACGGTAGCAATTATTTCTGAGATAGAATACTGGTTTCGACTGGGTTTTGAGTCAACAAACGTGAAATAAACTGATAACAGAAAATAATAAACCCATAATATTATATTACCCCCAATGAACACCAAAAAAAAACCCACTCTACTTTAAAAAATGTGAACCCAAAGTAGAAAAGACAAATAAATTAAGGATAAAACTATTCTAACGACTTTAGATTGACAATAAATAATAACTTTGAAATGTCAACCAAAATCTGAAATATGAGTAAAATTAGGTAATTAGATTTTCGAATTTGTCAGATATCGAAGGGTATTATGATATTATTTGTAAATTGTTTGCTATACTTATACTACACGTAATACTTTCAGAGAGGCTACTAATGGGGAGTTTTTTCTCACCTATTTCCTATAAACTTAAGTTTATTTGTGTTCAAATGATTAGCGTATAGTTATGATACTATATTATAATATAATAATAATATTTTTACGTTTTTCCGTGTCTTAATCAAATACAAATATCTTATACATTTTCTATTATCTAATATTATTTATATATTTATTGTTTGGTTCCAAGTATTATTATTCAATTGAAAATACAACCCAAATACATTATATATTAAATTCAATATTTTTATTAGCTAATACATGATAAAATAGAAAAACACAATCAGCAGTAATTTCAAGATACTACGGTTGGATAGGAATAAAAGCATTAAATTAAAGTCGGCACAGATCTATTTATTTGTAAGTGCTATTTTTTCTTATATTACATTTCAACCTTTCGAAGGAATTTAGATGATATCATTTTATGGAAAACCAATAAGTTTTTTAAAAAATCAAACAAAAATGTTAAAATGAAAGTTTATAGCCATGTCTCTGCCATCGAACAAAAATGATTATAATAATATAATAGATATATATAGATTTACCAAACATAATCACTGGTCAATGTGGTTTTGAGTATATTTAAAAATTTCAAAAATCAGAGTTTGAATCAAATTCATTATTAAAGAAAAAAACGCTTGCCAATAGTCAGAGATCGGTCAATATGGTTAAACCAAAATTGTACTTTAAGGAAATTATTGATTGCAAATTAATTTATTGAGAAGATATTAGATTATAGAAGAATATAGTAGGTTGAATATAACTGGTTTTAAATTAAAAGGTATTAAAGCCATTTTGCTTGTTTTATGTATTCAAATAACTATTTATTAAACTTGATAGCGAATAGTGTACCTAATATGAATATTTATTTTCTATGTAACACTCAAACGGTAAAAAACTTTGAATCCAGAAAAACGTCGGTGTGAACAGCCTCCCGCAAAAAAAAAACATTTTCATTTTGAGAGATGGATCTCCAAAACTAGAGAGCGGATTTTGTTTTTTGGGGTCTTGTTAGATTCACGTTGGCAAGGAGAAGTGCAGTAAAGATTTTCAGAACTTTTTATTTAGAAGTAAATTCACTACAGAGCTTTGAAAAAAATTAAAACACATTTTACTGGGCAGTTTTTGATGTTTTTTAGCTTTCCAGCATTGTAATGAATTAACGATTGAGGTTAAAGTTCTGAAAATCTTCACGGCACTTTTCAAAGCTTATGTGAATGTAACAAGACCCCAAATAACAAAATCCGCTCTCCAGTTTCAGAAATCTACTCCGCTAAATGAAAATCCAGCGAAAAATCACTGTTATTTTAACTGCCAAAAATTAAATAATTTATTTTTTAATTTTAAATTTCACATTTTGTATCTAATTGATAATCTCTTTTTAATGAGCCATCAACCAACTTTCTAGCTATCATGGTTTAGAAGAAAAGTTAAAAAATAGACATTTTGGGGCTGTTTACGGAGACGTTTTTGTGTATTCAAATCGTTATACCGCTTGAGTGTGATATCGGATCTCTTTCATTAATATTTTATATTAAAGCTAGCTTAATTAACCACCACTCAATATTACTGAGTTACATTTTTATTATTTTTCTATTTAAAACAAATTCTTCAAATTTTCAAAATTCAAACTTTTTTCATTTTATGACCATACTTATTTGGTTAAAAATCAAGAAATCAAAAATGGGGGAAAGCATGCTTAATGATTCACTCTGTATACAACAATAGTTATTTTAATATTTAAATATTATTACTAGTTAAACTACATTTTTGTTTCAAATAAAAAATGTAATTTGCAGTTAATATAATTTTAAATTCAAAATTGTTCCGTATATACCTACTCCGTTTTATCATGCAATTTACAAACCGGTTACTCCTTTTTAGAAATGCATGTATAATATAAGGTAAATAAAATTACCTAGTCAATATTATATAACTTGGTTTGTATAAGACGTTTCCCAGGTATTTCAATCTTGCTATAATTGCGTTAAACTGTAATATTTAAAAAAAAATATGACAGTACAAAAAAAGACAATTGCACCATAATTATATTAAAATCAGATTTATAATAAATACAGGATGACTGATTTAACGTAAGACACTCGTAATAATGACACTCAAGTGTATTACGTTAATAATATTACGTATTAATATAAACATATTTAAAAAATATTCCCCATGCAATAAAATAAACATAAGTAAATCAATTTATTGTAATGCAGTAGCATTACTAGTTACTACACAGCCATTTTGTAACAATTTCATCTAATTAAATTTTTTTTTAATAGTTAGAGAAGATCAGGAAAGATCGTCTATCGCACACTTATTCTGCGGCCAATAGGCTGTAGGTGGAAATCTCGATTCCGTTTTCGTACTCCGAACTATTTATATTTATATTTTAGGTTTATATTTTTCTTTTTTTTATTATTTATAGTAAGGCTTCAACATCACAGGTCATTATATCCTAGAGTAAATTATAAGTAAAAGGAGAGAAAAAGAATACTTACAAATAGTAGCCCCAATTCAGGCTTAAAAATTATGGAAAATAATTTATACATTGTTAAATTTTATTTACGAGATTAATTTTGGTTAAAAATGTAATAATTTTGGTAATATTGTTTTCGTTGGGCGCTTTTTATATAATCGATTTGTTCTTTATACGGCTGATATATTTTATAGGAAATTATAATAAATACATTTTTATTATTATACGGTGATTATACTTCTTTCATCTTTGTTCTGTAAACCGATGAATAAATATAGAATTAGTGATGAATATAAAATGTGTTTATTATAATAGGTAAAAACGTTATTAGATATATGTAATTATCAATAAACGAATAATAATATTTCGAAGGTTAAAAATAAGGTTTTGATAATTTAAGGAAAAAAAGGATATATAAATCTACATTTAGGTCCTACAGGTAACTATATCAAATGATTTTCTTCTGTAAAGTTAAAATTTAAAAATCTCTTTTTACAACTTACGCGCAATTTAAAAACTTCAAACAACTTTTGTCAATAGACTATTTCTGAGAACATAATTCATAAAAATAACCAGGTTTTAAAAAAATGATTTAAAAATAAACAAAATTATTGTATTTTAGATTCAAAGAACCACAAACTTGAACAAAATAAAAAATATGTGTAGGTAAACCACGAGATGTATTTGAAATATTCTTCAACATAACTCAGTAACTGATGTAAAATCAAAACAATTAGTGAGATGAATTGATATTAAGGACATAAAGTAGGTTCAATAAATTGCGGTCGACATTAAAAACAGGTGTATTGAAGTGTGTAAAGCATATACTAGGTATACAAAACTATTAATTAGTGTCATAGCTGGTAACTTGGAAAATGTAGTTATGACACATTTACAGAAAATTTAAATACTCGATTTTAATATTGTAATACAATATAATAAAATTAATTATATTAAAAAAAATTGGTATATAACTCATTTTACTCATAAATATTAATTTTAAAAAAATACATTTTTGTACACCGATAACCGTTTTAATTACTTGTATTTCTATTGGGTGTTTTACAGAGTGTTAAGTTTTCTTTACGTCGTATACTTAGGTATAGGTTGTAAACCATGAGTTTTTATTGCTTGTTTTAAACATTAAAATTGTATTTCAGACCATTCCAGTGCGTCGGCGAGAAGTCTGAAATTGTGAAATCGATTACAAATTTACCTATTTAACTTGCATATAATTCCATATCATAAGACACTAAAATATATTAAAGACAGTATACAATGATTTAATTATCTTTAATTTTAATCATAAAATCAGACTCTCATACAAGACAGGTAATACATCATGATACATAAAATATATTAGACGAATAAAATTGTCAATTAGGTAATATTATATAAAAAAAATATATCATGGTAAAAAACCACTTGATACGTTCCTAGCTTCACTAAGTCTATGCCAACATAATTTTGAATTATTATAAACAACATTACGAAACATTACGTTTAAACAAACATATTAATATATTATTTACTTTATAAAATATTTGTATGTAATCCTTTAACACATATACTATTTAGTATTTACCTATTTTTCAAGGTGCTTACATTAATTAACACGTAAACTGCAGTAAGCCCACAAGCGTGTATTAATTCAGTAGACAAATAAAAAATAGCAAAATTGTACATGTGCAAATACAATTGTATGTGCTGCGTGGAATGAATATGAATTAACTAATTTAAAAATGATTTCAAATATTTAGTACTTACTAATCAGTTTAACTTTCAAATAATTTCCTATAAAATATAAAGAGATAAAAATAATAATTTTTATCATACTAAACAGTACTCTACCACACCTGCCTAAATTGTATCAACAAAATAGTGGTCAACCCAGTAAAATATTATTTGCGAAAAATATCACTTTTGTAGTATGAAGTCAAAGGCTTAAAAAACACATGTTTTATTTTATAGTCGTAAATAAAATACTGGTTAAATTATCTGTTGTCAAGTCATCTGTTACGACGCAATAACTTCTGAAGCTGTAAAAATGGTTCTTATAAAATTTGCGATTGAAGTAATATTCTAAGGTCCCTGCAATAGATCTTATATAGTGTATATAATAGTAGTTGTCATCAGTTGAATCAAGAACAGAGGAATTCAAGTAATTTGTGGGAGGTAATCAATTAACCGGCTTTCCGGTATAATAATAAATAATTAGTACACCGTGGACAATCGATTTCCGTTTTATTTTCATCTAAACCGCTTTATTGTAATAGACTTTACGCTCTATGGTTGAACGTATTAATCAAATACAAAGATTGATTAAACACCGCACATAGTAGTTTTAAAGGAACATTGTAAATTCAACATAATTTAGTAACTTAAATAACAGTTTTAATTACTTAGAAATGACTTCCAAAAATGAACGATCATCATACATATTTCATTTAATAATCTGAAGCATACTATTTTTCAAAACATATTGACGTATATAAATATCAAATATTGAACTAAGTAATTGTTTGTTTTAATAATGAGCATCTTAAGGTTAGAAGAGCGGTATGTAGTAGGTACTACAAACTTATTTAGACAATTGCCTAAAACATCGTCAATACAACTTAAATGCTTATACATTTTTTAATTTTTCGCTTCAAAACTTGATATTTATACGACATTATTAAAGGCATTCTGCTTTTTATTGTGAAATTTAAAATATAATATATAGGTTGTTAACAATTTAAAGTTGATTCGCCGACAAAAATAAGGGCAAAATAATCATCAGAATTGCATGTGTTTTATGTTCTAAAAAAGTTAAATTATTCAAAATACAAAGTGTTTATTTAATTAAAGTAGTCTCGATATATAATAGTATATTAATATGGACCTATACATCATTATATTATAACACAATACTTTTTTTAAAAAGTACTTAATTATTTAAGTGTAATGTCAATATTAAGCCAATGTAGAATCGTATTTACGAATAAATAACATAGATAAAAAAAAACATTCATTATGACTTTAGAGTTTCAATCATAAGTTATTCGATGAGTTTATTTGAACCATTGTATAACTCGTGAGTAAGAAAATAATAAATCAAATATATTCAATATTTAACAATAGTACAATGAAAAATATTTTAAGTTGAATGATGTCTTTACTTATTTATTCATTTAATTTATAATTTATTATTTTATACAAATGAGATGTTCAATCTATCAAAATTTTAACATAAGAAAAAAATAATTGAGAAGTATATAGCAGCTACTTATAATTGGACTATGAATAAATCAATAAACTTACAACTGTTGAAATAACTTTTATTAAAACGATATACCCCACTTACTTTCTCTTCTAACGCACCGATATCTCATTTCAAACAATTTTTCATACATTTTTAAAATAGTTAGAAATCGGATAGAGATAGGTCACAGCCAGGACATGTATTCAGATTAAATGTTATAAGCTACAACATTTAACTTATAGCAACTATTAGGTATTGTCCGTAAGACAATTTTGAGCGAAAATGGACTCACAATAATGTGTAGGTACTTCGTTTCAAGTATCAATTGCTACACTATAATTGGCTACAACTTACAATATGGTATAAATAACCTGAAATATTTAAAATACCTAGTCATTGAACCTAAAATCCAAATTTTTACCACCCATTTATGACACTTATCTTGGATTAATTTTTGAATTCCAAAATAAGTATCAAATAAACGATTTCTGTATCGGTCACTACTCATTAGTCACTACCTTATCTCGTTTTACTTGGGGTGGTTTAGTGGTTATGATAATGTATGGTAGTGTACAAGTTAGTATACTAGTATTTATAATTTTCAATTTGCACATTTTATTACTCACTCTGAAAAATGAATTTAAGCAAAACTTGATTTACTGAAAAATTATAAAACATGAATACATATCAGTTATGGCTTGCTTACAATTTTTTTTAGATCTTCACATTTTCTTTGAAAACTTATAAATTATATTCTAAAATTAGACAATCTGTTTTTTTCATAATTAATCTAAATGAGTGTAAAAAGCTTAATATTTTTAAACCCTCAAAAAATGAAATTATTTTCGAAAAAAAAACAACAGATAATTGTAAAATCAATCTCTTCCTCACTTCGCTAGAATATAAAATTGGTGACTAGGTATTTAAAAAGTTAATAAAATAAGGTCACAAATTAACCATCAATTATTATTTCAATAATTAGGTAACTGCTTGCATATTACATTTATAATTTTACAATGCACATAATAACAATAAACATAGAAGAAATAATATCTTAGTTATACTCCAAAAACATTTTTTTTTTCAAAATAAAAAGTAATAATAAAATGGCAACAAGAGATTTTCGTTCTAAAAAAAAAAAAAACAAAACAATAATCAAACAGATGACTAATTAAAAAAAACCGCCACAGGGATTTCCAACAACAATGATACAAACAACAGAATATAAGTAGGTAGGTACATTGAATAATGAAACATGGAAAATATATATAATACAAGCTTAATGAAATTTGCCAAGAAACAAAAAAAACATAAGTAAATGTACCAAATTATATTGGACGAAAAGAATACCAACAAGGTAAAAACATAGGTATACCTATGTTTTTCCACATCACTAACTCAACAGTCATGGTAAATTAAATACACAAATAAAATTGAGTATCTATTATTGTAAGCTATCTTCTGGGGCCATTGGTCTTTGGGTAAAAGTGATTCTTATTAGTTTACTTCTGAGTTAAAAAATAAATGTATTGTCCTTGAAATAGGTACTATTTCAGTGTCAAGTGTTTTGCCTTATGTCATATTCTGGTAACACTAAAAATTACATAGGTATTGATGGAGGCATTGACTATTGAAGACCGAAACGTAGTACCTATATTTAGAATAAGTATTTACTATTTAGGATTAATATAATTAGTATAAAAACATTTCATAGTAGATACCTAATTCTTATTCGGATTTATATTTAAATAACTTAATTCTAACAGTGACTTATTTGAAGCTCAACTCAAGGGAGGAAGGTTTTAAAATGTTTAACCTTGCATTGCCGTGAGAGGCTTCAACCACCCATCCACTAAAACTATGAGCCCAATTTAATTGTCTTCAACAATTATATTAATTAATTATGATGAAACGTTACATTGAATATTTACTTAAGTAGGTATTAGTATTAATCTAATATTAATATTATTCATAAATCTGCCCGGTTAAAAGTTATGATCAATTGAAGTAAATCTTTTTTTATTAACTAACTAAAACTAAAAAATGTATTGGATAACCTATACAAAATTAATATACAAAAAAATCAAGGCATGGGAAAAGCTATACTCCACCTTACGTTTTCTATCAAATAAAACCCTAAATTAATGAAAACTTTCCGGACATTTAAATGTTTAGGTCACTAGATGATATGAAATAAGTTTAAATAAAAATATAATATTATCTGGTATGTCTTGTTGGCTATTAGTTCATATTAAGAAAGTTTATCAGTTATTTTTCTGTTTAAAACATAATGATATTTGTTTGATTAAATGTATTTATTTTTCATAATTAAACACAATTTATAACACAGGGCAAAGGTACACATATTTAAATATTTTTGATTATACGATTACATCAAACAGTAATTTATTTAATTAACATATATCATGTAATAACCCTAGAATTAACATTGCTTTTATACCATTGATAAGAGATATAATATAGTACCAAAATAATTATTTTTTAGCCCACTACCTACAACGGCAGTCAAAACAATTTGGTAACAAAATATTGCTCTGCATAATAAAATAAAATAATGAAAACCATTAGCAAAATTGTGATAAAAATTAATAATGATGAAAACTGTTTCATTAGAAGTTTAAATGGCTGTATTAATTAAGTAGTAAATACAATATGTTATTCTAGTATTTTATTTACTTACCACCTGGCTTACCGCATTATTTTAATTATCTGCCTACCAAAAGTTCATTTTAAACCAATTTTAAACTAAAACCAATCAAGGAAGACACTCTATTGAAATATATAATATTATTAGTTCAACCCTTTTCTCTGCTAAAGACATACTATTACATTTCTGTATTTTATAATATTATCATTTGTCGTTAACCATACAATTTTAGGAAACTCTGGCTAAAATTGCAGTTTATATAACACACAGGTTGCTGAGCATTTGTGAAAAGGTTAATAAAGTAAATACAAATTGATAGGTAAGAAAATTATACCTAAAACATAATTAGCTTTTTTACCCTCATAGTTATTAGATAGGTTATTAGTTAGTTGATTATATTTTCAACAATATCACAAAAAATACAAATTGCAATAAGTACAATAACAAATTAAATATTTAAAACTCAAAACAAACTTTTTTATACTTAATTTGACAATAGAACTCCAAATACGCTTAGATATATTTTTTAACAAGTACCTACGACTCGTATATAAATAACATATTAAATAATAACTAAACATATTGGTGACATCTAAACAGTAATACCTTTTGAAAATTATGGTATTCTGGTTAGTCTAGATTAGTTCACAAATACCTATTAAAATGCATGTCTTAGAAATGAATATCATAGATTTGATCTATGTAAGTAGGTAGTTAAATTGAACTTGTAATGCTTAAATTAGGTTTAAACGTATGTACATGGGTTTAACATATATACAAATAGAAATATTGTTGTAATATTCAATGAAGTAGAACTATGATTTATTAATAATCAATATCCTCATTAAATGACCACTATTGTGTATTATTGTGGCAAAAATAATGGTACCAATTTTATTTATTTAGTGGTGTTGTTATGCATCATCATTCACCCTGTGGAGAACATGATCTGGACATTCCAAAACTTAGGTACCTGCCTAATAACACAGTATAACAGCCAACCCTTGCTCAAATATAAGGCGCTACACAAACTATAGTAGGAACCTAATAATCATTTTAAACGCGATTGACATACCTTCATGTCCGACGTTCACGTCCGATTCACAGTGTGGTGAAATTAATTAATCGGTCGTATCGTATTCGTCGTTTCATTTCTATCATCGACAGTCGGGTGCAGCGAATAAAATGTTAAACTAACGGATATTAACGTGTGGTAATAATAATATTATTACGATTTTAAAATAATCCCGGTTAGAAGCGACGAGCACGACGAGCACCAGACGGATCGCACGAGAATGATAAGACTATCACAATCACTGGTACGCGAAATGAAAGGTTCACCGAAAAAAAAACATAAACACCGGCGCGGCGGTGTGGATGACTCGCTATCCGCCCCGGCCGGCTGACCGACGTGCCCCAAGCGGCCAGTCGCAGCGTGTGACCTACAAACGCATCGACGAAGACCTTCACGGAAACCAATTCGCGAGTCTAATACTAGAATTATTATTACTATTTATTATTATTATTACCAATTCGTTTATTTCTACATAATATTTATCCATGATTGTAAGTTGCAGGCGACTATAATATGCATTATACACCTTGAATTTTTAATTTGTCATAGGCACAGCCGTTGAGCCGTAGAGGTTCCCACCGCTGTTACCTAGGTATAGGCACGTGTTTATAAGTATTGTATGTTCCGGGCAATTTTATGTTTCCATATTAAAAAAAAAACACAACACTTTTAGATGGTTAAACGACGGGTGATTGTTTAAAAGTATATAAAATAATATATTGTACTCGAAAAGTTTAAATTATGAGCATGACCACTATTCATTTTATCGATTCTGCATTTCTGCACCTTAAAAATATTACTTATAATTAAAAGAAAATACTTCAAAATAGGTGTACCACCATCATGTCATCTATAATATTTTACTCGGAAAGCACAAAAAGATATAACATTCGAATTTAATGTTGTTTTGTTTACTTATTAGTTATTATATTAAATATGTATTATAGTGACTGTATGGACCTAGGTAAGCAACTGCAAAGTAATGGTTATATTTATAACTCAATAGTTAGATTTTAATTTTAAACATAATAAATTTTAAAAATGTAAGGGATTCCCCGTGGCGTTTTTAAAATCCTACGACTCCTGCAGGAACGTCAAAAATCTGTTAACTATTAAACAATTTAATTAATCAATAGTCAATAAAGTTTTAAATTAGTATGAGACAAAAAAGAATACAATGCTTCGTTTAAATATCTAATCTTGTCTGAATTCGAACTAAGAGTTTTTATAAAAACAAACTGTATTTGTATATTTATTAGATTTGTGTAGATTCCAGTATGAAGTAGGTACTTATGAAGAACATATTGTACCCAATTTTCAAGCTTTTGCTGTATTAATTGGAAATTATATTTTTTAGTTGGAAAATGATCGTAATTTTGACAAATTTCAACTTTAAATGCTTCTAAACATAATCAAACTAATGTCTCATTAATATCATTAAATAGGTAAAATAAACAATTATTAGGAACCTTGTATTCAATTTTCAAACAATTTAACCTAGAGAACATTTTTTTATTGATATTAAGTAAAAAAAAAAAAACTAAATAAAAATCGAATAGTTTGGTGTCAAACGTATATAAATGGCTAGATTATTTTGAGCATATTTTTAAAATAATACCACTTAAAGAATATTCTACTTCCTTAATTTGGTAAAATTACAAGTAGATATCTATACGGTCATTCGTTTTTGAATTACAACAAAATAAGAAAATCAATTTAGTCAAAAACTAGTTTTATGTAAAGATTCTCCTTTTTTCCAAGTGTTATTAAGAAAATTACTATGAAATTTTTACTTTTGGCCCCTGAAGTGCTAACTAGATTCACTTACCTACCAGAAAAAATATTGAAGTTAAAAATTGAAGCATTTTTTTCTACTGTAAAGTGTCTTCAGATATAAAAAAAGCACATCATTGTAAAATCAATACATTCATCGCTCCTCTCATAATCTAAAAGGGTCGTTCTCGTTTAAAAAAAAATTTATATTATTATAGGAAACTTCACAAATAGTATAAAGAATTATTAAGTAATTGCAAATATGTTCAAATCAGAATTCGAATAAATATATCATCAAACTATGGAAACATTGAAAACTATTAATAGGAGATGAACATATTAATTTTTGAATATAATTACAAACTAAAATAAAACACAAATTTATGTAAGACAATAAAATATGACGATTCTGTGTAATAATACAGCTAATTTTTATTAACTTCATATAGTTGAACCCGTTAACATATTTAAAGACTTAAAGACAATGGCCATATGCTGGCATATTTTAATTCAAAAATGCATTCACTTACCTCATTGCCTGTATGTAAACCTTATAAAATTTCTACGCATGAATATTTTAATTTGTAGCCCCGTAGATCATGACTTTTATAGTGAAGTCATCCACGTCATGTTAATAAGAATGTAGAAATAAAACAATTAATTTTTCTAACTGATCGATATTTGAATAGAATATAGATATTACATCGTAGTCATTGCAGAGGTTCTAACAAAAGCTACAAGTATGTATTATACTAATAAAAGATAATGATTTACTAATGTTTAGAACAAAAATAAGATGAATTAAATTCAATAATTTATAAGTAGTTAGGCTATATTTTACCTATTAATAATTCAATATTTTTATTTACCGTCAATTGTTTATCATACAATAATAGCGTTTAAAAATTAAACAGTTTTGAAACGAATCAATTCTAAACCTATCTAACTAGATACACGCCAAGACGCCAGGTACAATATATCCTAGATCATATTATCAATAATTCTTAATGATCGTATAATAAACTAAGTAAAAAACGGCTTTTTTGGCCGGTATGAATTTCTTTGAAAATAAAAAACTACAAAAGTTGTACACAATATCATAATTTACACGAACTGTGAAGACCGCGAAGGATGGGGGGGGGGGAGAATTCTATTGTTCGTGCCTACTCCATAACGGTGTATATAACATAGTACATAATTGGAACAACCAACGTATGTAAGTACTCGTACGTAATATACTCATCAAAGGGGGGAAAAATGAGCGTAAAATTTCTCTGTCATAACTCATAATATTGGATATATTTATTATTTATACTGCATAGGTATATCTATGTGTATAGGTTAGAGGAATAGCATGCATGCATATTGCAAGGTCCAGCGATGATGTAGATCGCGGTTATTGTATAATAAATTATATGCGGTCCATATTACGTATAGGTAGATTATAAAACAGAGCATTGGTACAATACATATATTTTACATATTATACATATTATTTCACATCGAGAGCGGTTTTATGTATTTGATATGTTATTTGTTATATTTAATATAATAATTAATAAACGTCAACATATATTATACAATAATGTGACTTTATAGTTGGTAGGTAGGTACCTACATATTTAAGTGTATACACTAAATAGTCCGAAAAGTTTTAACTTTTTTGAAAGTATTGTTTTTTTGTAATTTGATGTAGGTGATTTCAAAACGACATTACTGAAAAAATTATGTTTTCAATAATTGTATCGTACCTAATAATTTTTCAAGTTTTTCACTTTTTGGAATGACATCATATTATATTATTTTCACTTCATAGTCCGAGACAAAACATTATTTGGAGTATTTCAATCTACAAATACCTATCAGCTCTCGGACAAGCTTTCAGCTTTCATTAGTATTGAGTATTTAAAGTTAAGATGAGAGAGAATATGAAATGACAAATTCACCGTATCATTCAAAAACGTAAAAAACTTTAACAAAAATGGTAACAATAAAAAAATGTGAGAAATGTAATTTTTTGAAATAATAAGTGTACCTATACCTAGGCACTTAAATGGATCACCGTGTAATAATTGAGCGCAAGTGCAGTAGATTGTGCAATATCTACTATATCTTATACATTTTATTGGTTATTCAAATTGCCGTTATACCTACCTATTCATAATACAAACCTCTTTGTTTGTAAATTCTATCTGAATCAATTTCAATTTTTCAAAAATATCAGTTTGATAACACGCATAAATGCATAATATTGTTTTTGACATTTAACCTGAATATGTCATAACATAGGTATTACCTAATACCTATACATAGGTAGTTGAACTATTTGTACAGGGCATTATATGAATAACATTTGAATAACATTCATAGGTAGTTTAATAAATCGTAAAAAAATAAAAGTATTCTGTAAACCGCTCACATACAAAAAGTTAAATTATTTGACTATTTTGTCTTCAAAATCATATCCATATTACTCCATTATCGCAATTCATCTTTCAAAAACAAATATTTAGAATTAAACTTTCAACTCGTATAAGGTAGTAATGTATCTGATCGGATGCTAAATCAGAAAAAATTTAATTTAAATATTGTATACCAATCCATCTCAAATCCAAATCAAAATTTATATTTATAGTTCTCGTCATGCAACTGTCTCCGATGAGTTTAAAATTCGAAATAATAAACAAGTAAAATGTTGATAAAACAATTGGCTTGCTGCTGCTGCATGAATATTTTCTAGTTGTTTTATTGTTTCAACAACTATTTTCTGAAAACCAACATAAAAAACTAATAGGTATAAGTATTTATGGAATACGTTCCAAAAACTAAAATTGTGTTGATAATTTTTAAAATGTATCTGATAACAATTTCCATGTGTGTGCTGTGATATTTACAGACAATTATTGTGTTCTGCTGTAAATTTGTAGATGAGAATATGGTATGTTATAAATAAGCCTATATAATGGATCTTCTTTGTTTTAAAAAATATTTTTTTTCCGTTTACTCGTTAGTAGTTACTACAGTAGCTATCATTAGATGATTCCGATTGCCGCTATAAATATGTATAATATATATAAATATATTGTACGTAAAAATACTAAAAACGTGCCAACTATAGTTCTACTCTTTTACATACTGAATTACTAATATGGGTAATATAATATGTAAGAATCATATTTACCTACAATGTTTATGTAAGTACCTACCCTGTTTCGTAAGTACCTATATACATGTATACCTATATACCTTATATTTGTTTTCATATTTTACATAACATTTTGTTTGTAAACAATAACGCCCTAATGGACATACTTAATAATATTATGTTTGATGCACTATATAGCTGTAATACTATGAATATTCAAAACTAAAATATTAAAACATATTACAACTTCAAACGGGGCTGTAGTTATTTGATTTTGTTTGCATTTTGATCTAATAGATTGAATATGATTTAATCATAAATCATGAATATTAAATTGAGTACGTTCGATTTTTGAGATATTACTTCAATTTTTATTAGTTTTATTTATATTAATAATAAATAATAATCACTAAACAAAATGATTACTTACAAGATTTAAATTTACATAAAATATATTATTTACTTAGTAATATAGTTTATGGAGTTAATATAATTTTCCAACATAAGATGCTAAATAATAAAAATAATAATTATTATTATTATAACTTAAGTGAATTATTCGTTTCATTCGTTAACTTTTTGTACCTACCAATGTTTTTATTTAATTAAGGGCATGCAAGTAATAAGTATATATTTTAGATTCCGAGTGGAGCGAGAAATGTAATTGTTTCAACAGTTATTTGTTATTTTTCTTTTTCATCACATTATGGAGCAGAAATTATACTCATATAGTCCTATATTTGACATTTAAATGGCTTCTGGAAGTCAATTTAATCAGTTGGGACTTAGAGAAGTTTACGTCGTAACATCAGTTTTCAACAAAATCAATTTTTATTATTTGTTGAACTCGGAAACTGTCTGCCAAGTTAATAATATTATTAAATTATTATTATTAATATAAGTAATAAGTAGGTATAGTATAAAACATAAATTATCTTTAGAAATAGATGCTACAATCTACCAGTCTCTTTCGCTCGGTAAATATATTTCCGTACACAATTATTTATCATTGAATTCAAACATACGTACATCTTATCTACAGACGACAGTGACCCATACCCGATGACAAGGAACATTCTAAACTTAAATTACACAGAAATATTCGAGTTCCTCGGTTTATTTTTATTTAGGTCAACATTTAGACAAATTTATCATAAAATATTTTGTTTTATATCATTAATTAATACTTTATTGATGACATTATGGTAGACACCCTTTTCAGTGAATTCGATCCAATGTAAGTAATTCAACTAAATTATAAAATATTTTATACTGTATAATGTATTCTCATTAAGTTAGCCGCTATGGCATATGACTACCTACATTCCTAATATTTGAATATACATTTTAATTTAAAAAAAACTCGTAAGCCCAGGACTTGCAGAGAAAAAACGATAACCGTGGATGAAAACCACAACTTCGCTGTCATCACTTATTAATTTATGCATCGCTTCTCCGTTGTTTTCAGTAACGATTAAGAAAACTACCAAAGAAATCGAAAAAAAATACAACTTTAAGCTGTATGTTAAAACGCATACCTAGTAGATCTCGTGAGACTATCGTGCCAAAAAAATGTCCACGGTAACAGGTGATAATAAATTACTTCATGTAAACATCATTGTGTAGCACTTTACCATCTTCTCTAACATAATTACATGAAATATGTTTCTAAATGAAATATAATAAGATGAAACACTATTAAACAGTATAGTTCAACTACAACAGTTGAATTTGTTTTCATTTTAATTTTAACTTTAGCTTTAATATATTTCATCAAATAATGTCTTGCAGTATATGCATATTATATGTATACTAGCTGCCCGGACTTCCTCCGAAAGAAATTATTTTTTATAATTTAATTTAAAAATATAAGACTATTTTTTGGCTGTACAAATAATACAACGATTATAAAATTAAAAAAAAAAAAAAAAAAAAAAAGAAACAGACATCGTTATCGGTGAATATATGAAAATAATTGGTAATTAGTTAATTATTAATTATTATTATTATTATTATAATGAGGGTTCAAAACCGGTTTCCTTCGTCTCCAAAATCAAGTTGGATTCTTATATATATAGATAACTAAAAATAAAATCAATTAATTGGTAATTACCAATTATGATTAATTCTATTGATGTTAATAACAGTTTATTATCTATTTTATATAAACCACTGTTCACTCGTTATGTTTAATGCCCTGTTTTGACTTCCATAATTGTATATTATGGATACGAGTGTGAACTAATCTATGTGATTTATTATCATTAGGTCTAGCTCATATCTGTATAAAAGAATATAATCATTTGGTAGAACTTTATGTATTTTTTTTTTATGCCGTTATTACATTATATTTATTGATTAAACGTTACATATGTTCCTGTTAATATAAATCTGAGATACATATGCACTCTACAGCACACGAATACACGATTTACAAGGTATACTTTTAATGAAAAATTTCAAATTTCAATCTATGGGTACCTAATATACTAAAACACTGAAACTCGGGATTCTATTACACTATACTGAGAATAATAAACTTTCTTCTTAATTTGTTATTGTGGTTTATTAGTTATTATATAATATATAAACATATAATATACATTTTATATATTGTATTACAAAAGCAATAAATCACATTGTACAAGTAGGAACATGACGCACCAACTTGTAAATATTATCTCTACGAAAACAATTAAGTTATAAAAATGTTCCACATAATATAATTTGTTTGAGTTGACATAGAACACTCGGATCTCATTATGTAAACTTATAAAACTAAATAAATCATTTTCAGTGTCTGAATAATGACGGCGTATCAAAATGTGTTAACATAAATTCAGAAATTGTTTATAAATATTTACTAAAATATTATTATGTACCTTTTATAGGAGCAGCAGTATTAGAACTAAAACTTCAATGCTTTTATAATTTCTTCTTATAGCTACACTTGTATTTTTGTTTAACGTTCCAATATGGCACAAACGCAAAATGATGTTTGTTGTATAATACAAATATATCACATCTATACATAATACACGTGAGTATTCTTAGTTGGATTTTATTTGAAGATTTAGTACAAAGAACTGAGACGCATTAATGCATTATTTAGTTTGGGTTAATTAAAGTCCACAAGGCAAATAGTTCGTTTACAATTTATTATACATAACATACACACTTGTCTTATAAATATATAATTTTATGTATGTATGATATTTTATTTCAATTCCAATTATGGGCTGCAAACCAATTTCTTTGATGTAGTTTAACTCGCACAGAATGGCGTGATTACCATTAAGGAAAACTTCGTGTATATATATATATATATATATAGTAATAGCAATAATAAATTTGTTTATGACGGGAAAGTATGACGTATGTTATAGACAACATAAAGATAAGAATTTCTTCTTTCCTATACTAAGGTCTTGTTTTTTTTTTTTTATTCAACTATACTCACTAGTATTTACAGTTATTTTAATGTTAACTATCTTTTTTTTTTTTTAAATTATTAAGTACAAAAATCCAAACAGGATGACATAACTACACAAGATAATAGTGATTATTGGTACATGCATACTAATAAACCATTAGATTCGAAAATAAAAACGATTATGAGTAGAGTTTGATATTTTTATCCAACCCAAGTTATTCGAAAAAATATTAGATCATTTAAGATTTTAAACATAGTACATCAGTGAATATAATATTATGTATATGTCTTAATATTATGTCCAATAATAATTTGCATTCATAAATCAAATCAAATTATTAAATCTCAAAAAATTACATGGTTACATAATATTTTAAGTTGGGTTTTATTTAAATTACTACATACCTACAAGGTAGTGATTGGAAAGTTGTTATTAAATAACAATATCGTCCATGTGAATAATTTACACGTCTGCAGAAAACATTTTTATTTTATGTAAGCATTTTTTGTTCGGGAAAACGTTTCCCGTGCATTTCTGGTTTAAAAATAAAAATAAATTAAACCAAACAATAGTTTACTAACTCTATGGTCGAATTTAATTTCTTAATATTTAGTATTTATTGAGGTCAAGATAAACACGATGACCATTTGCATTACGAATATGAACATGCAGAGTACGCACTGATGATAACATTATACGTACAGTACCAATAGCTCTATAATCGCTAAAAAATATGATATAACTGTTACTTGGTAATATAATAATTTCTATGATGTTTTTATAATATATTATGTTGTCAAGAAAGCAAAACGTTCGTACCTGTTGTTGGTTACTCCCGCAGTAAGAATATTATTTTAATATTGTTTCAATTGATAAAATAAACGTAGATACTAATTTAAAGGTCTTCAGGAGAGATGGAATGAATAGTATTTATATAATACTCAGGTCAGTCAGGTATTTCAATATTTCAAATACATTGTAATAAGTTTAAATTTATATATACTAACACTCGTCGGGTGTGGGCTGCAGTATAGTCATGTAATATAAAATATGAGATTGAAATTTAAAACTACTAAATAATATTGAACATAATAATGTTGAGTGAAAATGAGATCCATGAACACTCGGTATTATATATTATTCCCATATATATTGCTCGTTGCGGTTTTAATCGATACACTGGCAAACGCTACAACGTCTACAAATATTTGATTTCTTGATAAACAAATCATTATATTGTTTAAAATGTAAAAAATTGCCAATAATACCTTTAGTATATTTTTCAATGGATTTTATTGAAATTTGTGCCGATAACACATTATGTTAATACTATGTATCACATTGTGTTATTATTTATAGTAATTGTTCATAAAGTGTACAGGTATTATATGCATATTACTATTTACTTATGTCAAACACTCAACAGTTGTTTTATAGTTTAATGGGACTGCAGAATACGGTGTATTTTCAGTTATAGTAATTAAAAAAATAATGAATAGAACTTCTTTATTTAATTTTTAACTGTGGACTATATAATTATAGTACCTACGTCGATATTATAATGGGTATTTTTTTTACATTTTAATTTTATAGTGATCATATAAGTATAAATCATAAGTACCTACCTGTAATAAAACAAACTTTCCTCAAACTAACACTAAAAACTTTCTTCGGTAATAAACTTTCCATAAACTGGTCAGGCCATTTCTATAAATTGATGTATATGTGTTTAAATACTTCTAACCTAAAACTTTATACATGTACAATATACATATACTATAAGGGAATACATGCACAAATTCTAATCTATTTGGTGTACTGTTATGTACTAATTACGTATGTAACTCACGATCCGTAGTATATCGAAATCGTATCTAAAGTTATATTTTTTTTTTAAGTAAAATGTTTTGCTCAAAACTATATCTAAAAATCATAAAAAATGTTTGAATTGCTTGGACTCATATAAAAACAGTTGAACATTTGTACTGGTATATTTACATTATAAAATAATATAAAAAAATTTAATTTAAAAGTCAATAGTTATATGTAGTACCTATTGTGTATTTTGTTTTATTGGATTAAAATAACGATATGAAGTACTTAGTGGTTCTATTATAAAAATATATTTAATATTTTTTTTATCGAATACCATGTAATAATAATCAAACGATATAACATATTCAGATATT
This sequence comes from Myzus persicae, assembly GCF_001856785.1. NCBI lineage: Eukaryota > Metazoa > Arthropoda > Insecta > Hemiptera > Aphididae > Myzus > Myzus persicae. The sequence goes on from NW_019104026.1 coordinate 80,520, forward strand.
TTACCAGTGTACTATAATATTATATAACTATAAATTAGATAAATATATGTGTAACGTATGGTATAGTCGTGGGCATAATATTATATGGCATCTGATCGATATGTATGTTCACAACCGGTTAATATCATAATATATATTGTGCGTGTTATATCGCTAGCTTCGTAAAGATTTATAGATAATTTTATGTCGATTAACCATTAATTAGTGTCAGTAATTACTAATTAGTAGGTATTCAGAAAAATTATGGTGTTGTATCATAATAGCCGATTTCCTAGGATACTGTGTCAGTAAACATTGTAATACATTACCAATAATTTATTAGGTGCCTATGCGTATTGAATACAATTCAAATATTATAGTTATAGACACGAGCAGGTACCTACACACTGACATTATTTCACAAGCTATTAATTATTAGAACAAAACGGTATTTTTTTCTTACGGTAGTGCCATTAACCCATATGTTTCGAAATCCATAAAAATAACACTTGCTTTTAAATGGAATTAATTCGTTCCAAGGTCGAGGGTGGAAATCGATTATTGGTTCAAATCAATCGACATGCCTCGTGCTCGACGCCGGTATAATCAGTATAACGAATTACCTATATATCACGGATTACGTTTTCTTTCAATTTATACCATCGCACACAACACGCTGTATTATTATTATTATTTTTTTTTTCATTAATACTAGTCGACGGTATTTGTAATTTTATTCTCAATATTAACATTGGCACGCACAGTCCGCCTGAGTATCGATGATGCTATATAATAAGTGAATATAATAACGCATAAGTGTGACTAGGATAAGTGTATTAATAATTATTCGTTTTTGTACAATGCACACAAGTCGAAGTGACCCGACCGCCAGTTAGAATCCACAGTAATGGCACCAAAACGGCAGTTCGTTCAACTATTTTTTTAACAGACATAGGCATATATTATGTTGTTTTTTTTTGCATCTCTGAAAATATATTCTTGGCACAAGATTTACGTATAACGAATGATAAATTATATTGTATAGTGCTTAACTGCGTTTAACTTCCAAAGTAATTACTTCCTCGGAACGGCGCAATCATTACGGAATAAAAATCAATAACCGTTCTCGCTGTGTATGGCCACTATTGTTTTTATATAATGTTTGTCAACCCACTTAAGCCCGAAAAAAAACACGTTTTGTTTCTCATATTTGTACGGGATGTCGAGTAGTCAAGTATTGTGTATATATATACATGTATTATGTATGTTGACATTTGTCGTATATGTAAACAAATATAATATAATACACATAGGTAGTATAATATTGTATTTAACAATATATACATATATATGTATTCTATTATATTGTGTACTGATATAACTATTAATAGCTATGTGTATAGATAAGATATAACGAAAAATTACGAATACGTGAAACGAGTTTCCATCATAACTCGAGGAATATGTGATTTAATTATTTGGGTGATAATTCGTATAGGACGTACCTATATGTACATACAGTGCAGTCTGTACCCACATTAATATATATAAACTCTCCTACTTCGGCTTTAAGCTTAAAATATGTATAGAAAAGGCCGGTTTGCGTTGGGGCTAATTGCTTTTTCACGTACATAAAAATTAAAATGTGTTTAGGTGAGTCGAGTGAAATTTGTTTGAGCGTGTGTCATGCAATGGGTTTGAGACCACTTTAATGTAAAGTAATTACCTACTGGATATGTTTTACTTGTGAGTTATGACAGAGTAATAGCTCCAATTTATTTTTGAAATAAAAACTTATAGGACCAGAGAAATTCATTATTAGAATTCTTATACATAATAAAACGTTAAGACCCACTTAACATTTTGTGTATATAAAATTGCGTTCGTTTAATTTAATTTTCCCGTTTTTCTTTTTTGAACTGCTAAATGATAATTCCGTCAGTTTATACACATTATATTTTTTTCCTTTCCCTTCGTCGTATTATTATTATTATTTGTTTTTCAAAAAATTTTTTTTATTTACTCACATAATATCTACGTGTTATTGTTTTGTTCGTAATTTCTTTATTGTATATTTTCATTTAAGCCGAGTTACACTTGAACCAAAATATAACGAGCGCCGTACCCAAATCCGTCGTGGGCGGATTGCCCACTTTGATCCGACTTACATAGGTGGTGACTGATAACTAGACACCACCCAAATATACCGCTTTCAACTTCCCAAAAAACTTGCAAAATAGCACCACACGTGCACTGTATCCACAACAGGTCCGATTTATATTTGTGGTGACTGACGATATACAGATCATATACAACTTACAAATACAACTTTAGACAATTTGACCCACAAAAAAACTACAAGACATGTTGGTGTAGCGAACTTAAATATAAGTTATAACCCAGTTAATATGTGATCCATTTTTATGCTCCGAAAATGCGTGAATTACGTCAGTATTATAATTATTTATAAAGTATAATCCCCTTTTCATTCGAAACCAACAGTTCGGCTGACGGTCCTGTATGCCTACGTAGAATAATATCTTGGCATTAATGACGGCAGCTACACAATAAGATTTTGGAGTTCTTTAAAAAGAAAACAAAAAAAATATAAGGTCGAGTGCGGGCGTTTATTTGAAGAGAGTGACACTTTTATAGTTGTATTGTTTTGAACTGTTGACGTAATTATAAGGGGCACAGTTTTTTTGTAAATTATTTAATAATAATATTATGTGTTTTGTTATTCAAAACATCCTAACAACATCTAATGTATAATATCAAGCATCTAATAAGTATAATAACACTCAGTCAATGCAAAACCTAGGTACAAGAAATTTTTTTTTTTTAGATTTCGGTTTAAAGGTTCTACTATATTTATTATCTTAAGAATAATGTTTTGTGCGAATAATTATTTACACACCCGCTAAAATAATGTAAAATCGTAACGAGTGTTCGTGGAAAAAAAAGAAAAATTATTGAAATGTACATGTGTTACATTAAAATGAACCACCTGCAGTTTATCGCACTGACTTATCCATAAACCGTTATCTGAAGGTCAAAATGTAATTAACTGTAAAAGTTTTTATAAAAATGTAAAATATTGTTTGATACTTTTACGGTTTTAATTATTTTCATATTTTAAAATGTCAATACTTTTAGAAATATATAATGAATTAATGACACATGAGGTATTGAGGTGTTCGCTGTTTAAATGATCACTAATGTGCACACTGCACACACGGGGAATCACCAAGAATGCTCACACTCGTATATTCTTTAGAGGTACATATCAAATACATATAGGTACACAATTCTGATTTTTGGAACTTTTCGCATACGCAAAGACCAATTATAATATTATGTTCAGATACCTTAGATATTTTTATAGGTATACCTTTTTGCGATACTCTTAAAATCTTGGTAATTCACACGTTTTCTCCATTTGAACCCACTAACCAGTCGGTGATTACACTACACAACAGAGCATGAAGACATAGAGGACGCTTTTCGGTGACTGGGTGACTGAATGTATGGTAGTGAGGAGAAATATGGTAAGATACATAGATATATGGATTGTTATATTTTGTCGTCAACACAGCCTACATCACAGCGAGATATGTTTGCACGCCACTCGAAATTCAGTTGTTATTCACAGTTCTTGTCTATTAATATAAGCTCTATATGAGTTCCTCGTACAGTTCAGGGAAGCCTCAATGACCAACACATCTTACAATAAACGGTGTGTAAGGTGTACCTCCATATTGTTATTAAAGTCTATACCTATCAGGGCCTCTAAAGCTGTGGTCCTCGGCCCCCTGGGAGTCCGCGACATTCGTGCTTGTGGTTTACGGCGGTTTTATCTAAAAATAAAATGTTACATTTTTATGAAAAATTATGAGGAATAAAATTGATTGTAAATGTCAACGTTTTAATTTTCGAACCGACTTACGTGATTTTTAACATAAAATAAGTGCTAAAATATTGAATATGGTGACGTGAGATATTTTTTTTTTAAAAAAGGTAGGTACTCGCAAGAAAATTGGCAGAGGGTTCGCGATTTCTAAGAGTCTTCCATCGGAAGTCCAGCGAGATGATGACTAAAAGTTTAAGAACCACTGGCCTATATTATTTGTAAAATTCGAGCTGGTTTTCGCGAAGTCGACTAAGACACGACTAACGAAATCGAAATAAAATACTTATAATATGATATTTCACGCAGAATGCTGCACGGAATGCGAAAACTAGTGGTCCATACACTAATAATATTGTAATTTGTGGACTCGGCTGTAAAGGACAATAATGATTATAAAGTGACCGACTTGTCGTGTACTCTCGAACGCTGCGTCAAAATCGATTAAAAGACTGGACTGGATAAATATGCGGCCCAGCATTTTTAAGGCACACGCACTAATAACTGCTGTCCTGCAGGTTTTTTAAGCGTATAATGAATCGAGTCCCGGGTTTTCCCTTTGGGGCAAAAACTAATTGAAAATATAAAATAAATATTACATTGGTACTTTTGAACTTTATTTTCCTTCTCTGCATTTTTACACACTACACTGTCTGTATAGCATTATTACTAAAAATCGTATACCTACCATAATATCACTGTAGGAATTAGCTGAGTAAAATAAATCGATTTGGCCGAAATGACCTTTTACCTGTAATAGATACTATATTATCGATTGCCACGGCCATCGACGACTCCACTGATTTTTTTTTTTAATGCCTTGATTCAACGGAGGCTCCTACATTATAATACACTTTAACTAAAAAAAACATGATAAGTAGCTATACAAATCTGTGATAATAATACATTAATGAATTACCCATCTAAATGTTATCCAAAAATACGAGCATCGTCTTCAATATCAACGAAACGAACAAACTATAACAGTTGCAAAATGATTTTGTTGAAAACTTAACAAGCGATTTACAAAATCTCATTCCAATATTTTGTTGTTTTCAATAGCACTGAATTAAAACCCGATTTGTATATGACACCTAATAAGATAAAATAAAATAAAACAAATAAAATCAGCAAAAACAAAAATTATGAAATGAAAAAATGAATGTGAATACCTATAATAATTGTCAAAAATTGACCATTATAGAAATTAAAGAATTGATGCATGCACTTATATTAAACTGGTATCAAAACACTATTTGAAAAAACTACAATTTTATTTAATTTTGTAAAAATAATAACCATTCCGTATTTTTGATTTTGCATTATTTTGTTTACATAATATTTTATTTTATTATAACAGATGTTACATTGTATATATTATTATTTAATATTGTACTGTTTGTTTTCTGCCATACTGTGCCATACTGCCCATACTGTGTATATGGAATCGATATAGCCTGCGAAAACAACATAATATTACACAAATGTCCAGCGGAATCGACAGCCATCTGAATCAACATACCTAATATAGAAATATCTGTCGGAATTAATATTAAAATGGCTGAATCGATAAAACCCCTTACATAGATATATGTGAATAGTGAATAGATAAATGTACATATTATACAGCGGGGTTATTTAAAATTATCCACCCGGTTCCAAATTGCTATATTAATATTTCAGTTATTAGGTTTAGAGTTATAATATTGATAGCAAAAAATAATATTTTTAATTTAGTTTATGGTACTTACACGAGCAACATCTAATCGATAGTCAAATCCATTCCACACTAAAATTATACCAACAGCACATACCTGATAATTGATATTTTAAACAAAAATATGATTGAAAACTGGACGGGGGGCTATTGATAAAATTTCTATGGGGCTAAGCCCTGCTCCAAGACCACCCCTTTCCCTTCTGTATGTCCATATTTAATTCAAAATAGCCGTTGTAATAATTAACTTCGTCGATTTTAAGCTACTCTGTGATTGGTGGTAATGTTGGTACACACTATACACACAGACACAGTTGTATCTTTAACAAATCCTCAAAATATGTAACAACATGGAGTAAGATCTGGTCTGGAACGTCATCAAGGGGTGGGGAAAAGGGCAGTACCCCATATCATGAAACTTTTTAGAAATGGTAGTAGTTTTTTTAGTTGATTTGTCTGTGTAGTATGTACCTGAACCGATTCTGATAATATTAGTATATTGATAAAATGATAAATGCGAATGAATGAATAAGCTAAATGGTTACAACATAATGATAAATATTATATTATATATTATACTTTGTTATGAATTTTTAACAATTGTTAAAATTGTCTATCCATCAACTCTAAAGAAACACTTTAAGGGTAGCATTAATTGTTGTTTACTTCTGGCTGACGTTTAGCATAGGTAACAAATTTTGAGTTCATAATAATCCATTTTACTCTGATGTTTTAATATTAATTTGACCTGTTATAAAATTTAAAGGCGAGAATATTATTCAGGGCCCCACGTTGGTCATTTTCTGATATTTTTAAATTAAAATATTATAAAAAACCTATCGGAGAACACAGGTTATGTACTTTAGTTATGTTTGATAATTGGCGAGTTCACTCTAATATTTAGTCTATATATAACAACACAAAATTGGTATCTATAAGATGCAGAAAACGAACGCAGGTGTGACGTCCTCTTAGAATATTTATAAGAATGAACATATTTTTAGCAAAATATAATATATAAAGACTGAATTTAAACTTTAAATCTCTATTTTCAGTCCCTTGCCCTGCAAATAGGTTTAAGGAAACCCCAGGCAATCTAAGAGGCCAGAAGCAGAATAACAGATAACCTACTGCAGGCTACTATACGTCTGTAGTCTGTACTTACATACATTTAGTATTATATTATCATCTATTAATTATTATACTTATAGACTTGACTGTTTTCTCTTTTTCTAATTACTGTTATTATATAAGCAAATAAGTATTAATACGAAATTATTTGTCTCCGTTCTACAGCGCCAGATTAAAATCCTATTGATGCGAATTGCATCGAAAATCGATCATAAATACTATGACATATAGTCTCCCTTACGTCAATTAAATGTATGAATGAAAATTAAAACTGTATTGGTTGTAATTTATATTTTCATCATACTTCAGTGCTTGTTACGAACATTACATTTTATTGCCATTATATAATAGAGCCATTTGCAGATTAGGTAGAGCGCCAATTTTTTGTTATCCACTGACCGCGTAAAAGTACCTATAAAATGCCGACATAACCTCGACCTTTTGCAGTTTTACTTGGGACACAAGTATATTATTTTTGCAACATTTTAATAAACAGACAGCTACATGATGATAATCAAGGTGCCTAAAAGCAGGAGAGTAGCTTATAAAATATAAAAATACTTTTATAGTCACATAACATTTTATGTATTTTGTAAGTATAGGTATACCAAGTATACTAATAAAATATAATTTTTAAATAAGTGTAATTTTTAATTTTGAGTTTTTTTTTATTCTGGGTGCTTAAATTTAAGCTTGTCGGCCGCAGGTTGAGTATGTCTGGAATAATGAAATATTGTGTCGAAACTTTTTTTATATGCGTCTTGATCGAGGGATTAAGGGGATGTTGGTTCTAATGTTATGAACCTATTGAAAATTGATTTTTGTTTTATTACTTTATTATATAGGTGCTCGTAAAGTACGACTTTTACTAGTAAGTTATGATACAAATGAATAATAATATAATGTTATGGAAATTAGATTTTTCAAACACACAGTTTTTCTAGAACCCCATAATCCAATATCCTTACGTTTATGCCAAGTTTATTATCGTATGTACTGTATACATGCAATTTTAAACGTGCATAATAAAATCCGAGACCAGTCAGTTTGCCTACAAAATGTCGAGGCTCATCAGGTGGTGTATGACATAGTTGTGACACTCGTACCATAAATAGATAGCTATATATAATACGTAGACATCTAATAGGTTATTGAAATTGATTAACAGTTGAACAAACGACGTTTGACCTATGAGTGCCACACTGTCATTGATTATGATTATGGCACAACGGTCAAAGGTGAGTGCTTGAAATGTAAAATACAAAACTGTCGAGTCGTTGCGATGGTGAACCATGCGACGGCGTATATTTTAGTGCACAGTGCACGCTTTATTTATAACACACGGACCTAACCAATGAACACTGCAGTGTAAAATAATAATAATAAAACGATGCCATGGACGGACGTGAAAATATATTTCAACGGTGTTATTATTTCCGTTTTAAAACATCGTCCGACACGTCCCGCCACTGCATCCTAGACGTTTTGCGGACTGTCGCAGCCAACGGGGGGAGGGGCAGGTGGCTGTATTGATTTAAAACGAGTAACTACCTGTTTTGTTTTTCGACACCGCCGAAATAGGTGTTAATTATTTATAGATACGATTCAAATTATTTCGATTCAATAAGTTGTGTGCATTCTGCACGCGTATGACTAGGCACGTGAAATAACACAATGCGTATAATAATCGACGTTTGAAGAGCGTTCGTTTGCGTACATTTTAATAATTATTGGTGCAGTGCAAAGTACCGGAGGTAAAATATAATATGGATTTTTTTACTCCGGTAGTCAAACATATTATGTTGTCGATGTGTACCTATTGGCTGTCGTATACACTTGGTAGACTATAGGTCTTACCGATAAATAATACGAAATAATAGTATTCGTGTTGTGCACAATGTTAAGCACAATGGTAATCCTATACTGGAATGCTAATTGTGTTGTGTGAGATTGAGGTGAGAACAGAAAGGAAGGGGTTACAATAATAATAATAATAATAATAATAATAATAGTAGTAGTAGAGGTGAAATCGAAAAGAAATGTTTGTAATAATTATTTCATATTAGAATGTCGATGCCGGTTATGTTTTTGTAAACCGGAAGTGGCACATGCATACATATTACTTTGATAGATTATCATTATTGAGTTTGAGAATTTAATTTGTAGGTTTTAAAGAAATCCGATATTTAGCAGTTTAGTACAGTATTGTTATTATTTATTTTAAAATATCTGTGTAATATATTGTTTTATTTTAATTTTAATTATTACGATGGATCAAAATTAAATTTCTTTGTGGAGTACTACCCGCGGGCACCTCGCGAAATATCGATGCTCTACCCAACCCATCTATAACCTTTACAACTCCATGATAATATTATAACTATTTATACATAATGCAGTATATGTATGCATAACAAACGTTCAGAAAATATTTTAGTTCAAGATTTCAAATCAAAAAGTACAGTCAATCAATACAAAACAAAAGCTCAGAATATCATGATGATACCAAACAGAAAATAAAATAAATCCAACGCGACTTGAAAATCCATACTCGCAATTAAAATAATTTGCTGTAGATAATTTGTAACCAAAAATAATATTGTTATTTCTCATAATTCGTAAAAATTGTATTGCTATTTTAAACCAAAAATACTTTTTAATAGTTCCATACTATGTGTCGATTTTAATATTTATGTAGTCGATCTTAGGTGAAAATGTATTTATTTTTTACATGTATGTGGCATGTACGTAAACCATTCGATTAAAATCATTTAAAGTTTCGTAAAATAATTTCGAGATGATCGTCTAAGTGATATCATGTCACAATGAATAATATTTTGTTTTTTCTGAAACGACATTGAACAACACGTAATAAAATTTTCAACAGTCACATAAATTTTAAATCTGCAGTGATCGTAAAATAAATGTATTATACAGGTAAATCAAAAATGACATAAAAGGTAAATTATACATATTGTGTTTTATAAAATATACAATGCAGCAGTTGTGATCATGGTGTGTATGACCTAAAAATCGTACATAACAGTAATAGGCGGGTATTACCTATCTCAGATCTCCTAATAACAATATATTATAATGTTATCTGCATAGGTACATCGTACCACAAAAAAACAAGTCCCGAACGTTATTTTTCTATTGTATAATATGTCATCGTTCATATTATGATGATTTTTTTTTTAAATTTTGTTTTCCCGAAGTCGCATTACTGTACTAATGATACCGTAGGTACAATAGGTACATAATAGTATAACATCAAATGTATACAAATGCCTATATTAGTGGATCATAGTTTATTAGTTCACTTCAATACTATACCGAAGTCTAATAACAATAGTGATAATTATTATTTTGCAAATGACTGTATTAAATATTATCACGATTGACGAGTATTTGCAGAACCCATTTCTGAGTGTCTGCTGGGCGTATTTATCTTATCATTATAATATCCATGTCACCATGTGTGTGTGTAGCATGTTTATTGTATTTTTAGTAGTACACATACTGTTAAGTAAACATGAGTACACAACACTATGACAGCAGTACGGAGTTTTATTATTTTTATTTTTCGTGTATAATAATAATAATATTATAATATATGCTGTGTATCAGCATAAACAGGGACGATGAAAGATTACAATAAACATGAAAAAATATTTGTATGATGAAATATTATTAAATTTAAAAATATAAAAAGAAAAAAATAGAAATTAATGCATACGGCCAAAAACGTTATGAGTATTATTTTTAACTTTTTTTTAATAATTTAAAAATTTAAATCGTATAAAACGATTTTTAAATTCACTAATCGTTTTGTTTTCTTGCCAATGCTAGGTGATTAGTAAATTTTAAAAAAGTATAAACTATTTTATCGAATCACAATTTTCCTGTAAATTGTAAAGCGGATGACTTTCGTGAAGAATTTGAGGTAAACATGTGAATCGAAATTTGAACGAGTAGTTTTGATTTATTTAACATTGTGTTCTAAGGAATAATTATAATATGCTTTTGAAAAATATGGGGGCCATTACGGTTTTAAAATATTATATTAATTAAATCAATCCATCAACATTATATAATTTATAAAATATGTACGCGATTAAGTACTCGTACTATATATATTTGTATTGTTGTAAAACCATTTTAAAGTACTATTTTGGTTATTAATACAATATTATTCTTAGATGTATATATTTTAATAACTCGAAACCACTCGTTCGAATTTTGATTTAGATACATAGACATTTTAAAAAAACCATCATCTACTTCAAAATTTTCGGCAAAAAAAGTTGAATCACGTTTAAAAAAAAAATTGAAGTTTGTATCACTACGAGGCGCCTCTTGAACGTTATAAAAAAACTATTTGAAATCAAGCACTTTCGTATCCATACTTAAAAATTCCAAAATTCAGAGTATTTATAACTTTATTATCAAACGAAAATTAAGGTCAACACTGTCCACTGATACCACTGTTTGTAATATATAAACATAAGGTAGAAGCAAACCGTTTTCATAGGAGTCACCCCATAATCATTGAATTGTATATACCTATTGTAAAAATTTAGCTCAAATATTATCTTATACCACAGATTAGGGAACTCCAATCTATGGTTATACCGATATAAAATAGAGTTAGACGCCCCATAAAAATGATGCAAGTTACTATTGTTGCATTTCACAATATAACAAAATATTATCATACCCCCCTCACCCCACCCCCAGCAACATCCTTGCCACGCTTCTGATATAAATCATCATGTTATTTTTATGATATAAATTTAAATGATTGCTTACCTATAATAGAAGAACGAAGTTTTAATCTCGAATGAACATATGATACTATGATATTATTTGATATTGTTTTAATACTCATTAACTTGATAATGCTTTTGTGTTTAATTAGTTTTAAAAAAATACTGTTTGAGTTATATCAACTTTTTTTTTAATTACACATTTAAATGATAAATTTAATGTAGTTATTATTATGAACATCTACGATAAAATATGACGTACTTTTACACGTGTACAACAAATACATAATAAAAACAGACAAGTAATAAATTATCTAACAATTTACACAGCGGTTTTTAAAAGTTTTTATTGATCAGTGCTGTATTATTATAAATAGTTTATTTTATCAGGAATATACTGTTATGACAAAATAATATGTAAGTTATTGACACATGTTTTAATTTATTAAAAACATGTGACCATGTGTATACAATATTATAAATTTATGTAATATTAGGTATTATCTAGTGAGCTGCAAATATTAAAACAAACTTAAGTTTTATGTAAATCTAAAAATGTATGAAAATTACAGTTGCCAGAACTTACTTAATATGGACTGTAAACCACATTGATATTTTAAGAAATAGTTAAGTTTTATTGTGATTACCAAGTTGATATTACACTACAATCTAATTTATAACTTACTGTTATAGTATAATATTGTTTAGTTTAAATCTAATTTTCAAAATTTATAATATATAAAACTTGTTTTTAAACATCTATTTATATTTAGGTTGCCATAAATTAATACAGTACGGTGTTATGACGTTGACGTTATAGTATTAATAAGTTAAAAATAAGACAAAGAAATAACATTATTTACATATTTACACATAATACTGGTTATTTCCAACCCTTAAAATTCCTGACTGCTCCACTTCTTCTATATACTGGTCTCAACACTGTTAAATCGTCGAAGATTCATGTTACTGATTATTGGGTACCTAACCTATAGTTGTGCATCGATTTTGTCGTTTGGGTGTAACGCAGCGCCGCCGCCGCCGTGAACTAATTGGGAAAACATATTTATTATTTTTGATTAGCAGCCTAATCAACGGCAAATAAAAACGGAATCGCTTCGATTGACCTGTGAATTCGATTCATTACGGTCCAAACAGCCAATTAGTTGTACATTATTATTTAGCAGCTCTTGTCTAACCCGTTGTATACTGAATTGTAGATGCGCGCGCAAAAGTTTATAATAACTGTTCGATGAGTTATATTATTTTCTATGTCCTATTTGAACTTCTGTGTACCCGCAGACGCGTAGAAAATTTTCGACTTGCCTATATCCTTATACGACATAATATAATATGCAATTATACACGCCATCTGAAGGAATTTACTGTACACGCCGCGCGTTAAAATAACATTCTATAGATGTAATATTATTGTACTTATCGTGATCGTGTACCGAGTCTGCATATTGTTATATTCGGTGAGGAACGCAATGATTTGGCCGACCAGTTGTTTTTTTTTTTTTTTAAATGTCTTTAATTAACATCATATTGTTGTTTTAACTTGAACCGTTTGTTGTAAACGCACTCATGGTAATAATATACATCATATACATATATTATCATGTACCTGTACTGTGTGAGTGCGTGCAGACCTTTTCTAGCTTCGGGGCCTAATTAAACGTATATTGTAGTTGGGCCGCAAAGACGTTGGAAAATAAAACGCTAGTGTTGTGTTAAGTATTTTTTTCAAAAGATTAATGACTTTATTCTTTTCGGGAAAATACATTTTAAGGTGTATACATACTATAAAGTTTAAACAAAAAAAAAAAACGGTTTTCGTTCGTTCTAATGCTTAATTATTTTATTTTGCATATCAGTATTGATCATAGTGGTCTTAATGAAGAGCTCAAGGACCCCAAAGGACAAGTATATATACATATTAGTCAATATATATATATTAATAAAAAAGCAATCTTTATACCGACGTAGCTTGTGGACATTTTTTTTTTTAAATTACGTGGCTTAAAACGTTTTGAAGAAAATTTAAATATTTTAAACATCGACTTCACAATATAAAATACCAATTTTAAAACTAAAACAAAAATGTTATTTCTGCGTTTGAAAACTCGTATTATAATGTTTTTTTAGCATACATGGCTTTGTTATTCGAAATACCGTACCTCTATGATTTTTACTGCATATTGTTGTATGCCATGCGAGGCAACAAAAACATAATGACATCTTATTATGGCAGCAGTGCCGCAATAAAAACCAAAAGTATTTTATACCCTGTGTATGATATCAGTGTGTGTATATTAATACTACTCTAGAGGTTATTTTTTTTTCCTTCGTCAGCCCTTCGCACAATTCTTTTCCCAGAGCTAACCAACGCCCCGTGCTGAACTCGAGTGGAATCGACATACGTTTGTGTCTGTTATTAAAAAAAAAAAAAAATTGGTGATCAAATAGAAAATCGTGTATGGTAGGTTAGGTACTTTATATTGATTGATACGAAAGTCCCAAATCGCCTTCCTATAAAAATAATTTCAGCACAGCACATTTTGAAAACAGTGTAAGTATTTTTTAACAATGCACCTATGTACCTGTGTGCTATTTTATATTTTCAAAAGCAAAAAATATTTATTAATTATTTCTTTTATCGATATAGTTTCGTGTCGTTTATGGTCTCAAATAGTATCAATAAAAAAAAATATTCAATAAATTGCAGGTACCGATGTGTTGTTGTACATTTATAGGTATTAATATACTAGTGTTTACGTTATACTTTATGAATTATTCTATACAAGTGTTTTGCTAATTTTGCTAATTTTGCTTGAAATATTTTCAAGTGTAGTAACAATATTATAACAAAACAGGTAAAAGACATACCTACTAAAAAATGTGATGAATTGTATTGCATCATCTATAAGCTAATTTGAGTGTATGCATCATACGCCATTCCTTTAAGTTTGTGTCCATCAGTATTTTATTTAATTCTCACCATCTCAGGTAGATAACATAAAAGTGGGGCTAGGTTACCCTAATCCTACCTAATTATTGGTAATTTTCATTAATTAGACTGAGGATTTTGTATTATTAATAGTAAATGTCGAATATTTCGAACTCTCTATAGTTGGGCTATCGATATGCACAGTATAGTTATATTCTGAAAACACGACACGTTACATAACATCATTGAGTTATTATGTCAACTACTCAACTGTGATGAATTGATGAAATACCTTCTTAATGAAATGACATACTTAAATAAATCCAATGCCCTGAAATCATAATGATTTTAATTTTCGAGACAAGGAAGAATTAATTGTTTCAGTTGTTTCGGGTTATAATATCATAATTTTAAAATTTATTCATTTCAATTTAATGACTCTGCAATATTATTTTGATTTACTACTTTTATATTACTACATAACATTATGTATTTACCTATTGAATATTAAAATGATATTTATTATTGGGTACAATAATTTAAACTGAGAAATTCACCTTAGCAGTATACACGTAATATGCGAAAATTCGCATAAATTAACACCATGTGTCTATGTAAGCTGTATGTTTGGTCACTGCTACGAAATCATCACGGAGCTGATAATGTTTAGTGAAAACTAAAAAAAAAATAATATTATCTACACTTATTACTTAAACAAGTAAGTATAGTTACATAATCAGTGCCATCGCACGTCATTAAATAAATTATAATAGTTTTGTAATATTGTGTAGTTAACTTACCGAATCCATTAAAATTATCCACTTGATTACCTGTGCCTAATTTGTTTTACAGCCGAAATGATTGAAAACTTATGATTTTAGCATAAATAATTTAAACGTCCTCGCAACAAAATTAATGCGATGTGTAAATTATGCACTCGTGCATTATATATGCCACGATATCGCGATGCACCGGTTGAAATTGATCGCTGAAAATAATAAAATTTATATCTTCAGACCAAGTGACTTTTCCACTTTTATCGTTTGGAATACTGCTACCTGCATTTTATACACAATTTCTAAAAGTATACGACGGCAATATTACTATACGAAAAAACACTTCCAGTGTGTGTTTTTGGTGACTTTTTTATTTTTGTGTATACCTAAATAAAAAGTTGTTTATCGTTTAAATGTTTAATACATCATGAATTCATGAATTCATTTAAGAAACTCATTTTGTATTATTCACGATGACATATGAGATGTGCTACCCATTCAGTTTTTAAAATCCAATAATGTCCGTTTCGGTCAATTATATATTTATGCCGAATAGATGTAGCTAAATGTGTGCATACAAACTAAACATTTTGCATAACATTTGTCATAGGAGCCTATATTTTTCTATTTTTTTTTAATTAAAAAAAAAATTGTTAAACGTTGATACAGTCCAATTATAATTTCGATTATATATTGTATGTGTGAACACTGCTTTGTTTGCTGAATATCATGTACCTACTTATATTTTTTATTTCAGTTTTTTTTTTTTTTTTTATAACAGAATAACTATAGTCAATACGCCTGACAGTCCGTATCTGTGTAGCAGTGGCCAGTGGTATGCAATAGTATTATCAAACGATAAAAGTCGTGTTGAAGTCACGTTGTGGGGAGATACATTTTGAACGATTGACTAAATGCGTTTATTTTTACTATCCCAATAACAAATGATTATTCGTCATTATTATTACCTATATTCCCATGACATCACATTCGTTCATACATTTTTAAAGAGCTCGCATTATGAACGCCATACCTATTTAACAAAACACATTGTTCCTGAGATGAAAACAACGAACAACTTATTGTTTTAAAATGTTACTATTAAAAAAAATTGACGTTTACTTGTTACCACTAAGCATATTCCTCGTCGTCGGTCTTTGCGCCACTGAAGGTAGTTTTTTTATGCACAATTACACGAATATTTATAAAATTTAATTCAAAATAATTGTTCATTGTAGTCGATTAATTTATTAATTATAACCGTCATTGTTATCAGGTCAACTGGTAAGGACCAGATAAGAAAAGAACAGGAGACAGCAGGTAATGATTGTAATATAATTTGTATGACGATTAAACTCATTGACTAGTTTGTATAAAATATAAATTATAATAATATACTTATGATTTTATCACTTTTAATTGTTTTAGGGAGATCAAATATGCCGCCAAAACACAGAATGTGTTTTTAGGTTCGAATGTGATGTACATTTGGAACCACAAAATCAACAAAAATGTAGTTTGGGAAATGAACTGTGAGTAAAATACACTAAAATTCATACTTATTCAAAATCATAAATATTATAAAAGTAGTGTAATACATTTACTATTATTGTAAAAAAAAATTATCAAAACTCGGAAATTTATTATTACTAAATGTAGGAACCGTTTTAAAATGTAATATATTTTTTAGCTGTAATAGTATTCTCTGTTTAAAAATACACTTATTATATGAACTTGTGAATTCATATAAATGTTGTATAAACATAATGTTTATCACACTTTAGAAAATATGTAAATATTACGAAGCATTTTAGAGTTTGCAATAATAATAATAATTGAAATAATAATTGAATAAAAATGTGCATTTAAAAAATATCTTTAATAATATATTATTTTTAAATGTAGTATATTTATAAATATATATTTTCAAATATATTTTTGAATATAGGTATATTGTTTAGAAACTATAATATTATTTAAAAATCCAATTTTTTTTTGTTATTTAATTTTGAAAATTATTTTCATGAATTTATATAGAAAAATACTTTCTACAGCTTTGTAAGAAACGTTCAACAAATTTCAATTTGTTATTTAGAGCTTTTAATATATTACGTTGAGAATTGCAGAGTATAAAAGAATAAATGTCCAGCATCCTTGTTTTCGAGGCATTATAATTTCACCAGTAAAATGTATGGCTGTTGTAGGTATTATTTAATTTATTACCAATTTTTTAATGCTTTATTGGTATGTAGCAAAGTTATATATGTACACGTCTTAGATTATGAGCTATATGTATGTATTTAAATTTAATCATTATAAAATCGGCACCTGAGGCCATTTTAAAATTACAAGAAGATATATTTAGACAGTGTTATGAACAATAATTTTAATTTTAAAGTTATTTCAAATATTTACAGACGTAAATACAGTTATAAGTATTAAACAAATGTTCGTACCTTAGTTAAAAAGTCTTATGAATAGTATTGATGTTTCGCTGTTGCGTATTAGGGATTTGAGTAAAGTATTTGAGTAAAGGATTTGTAGTTCATTTATTTCAGCAGAAGCAGACTGTTGGTGATTTACACTGGTTCTGCTGGTGCTCCATCATTCCTCTCCCTTTTTTTTAGCCGTACATACGATGAACCAGCGCTTGCATAATATCACATGTTTTTCTATCTATCTAAAAAAGCATTTTTGATTCTAAAATCGTGTATTATATATTTTATTTTACTCAGACCAATGGGCTTTTGCTGCCCTGTCAATAAAGTCATCCGGCTAAATACAGAAAAAATTATGACTACCGATAATGAAGAATCAGACTTGGACAAAATTCTAGATTTACCAGCACCAGAGCCTATTAAACCATTGCCCGAAGAACCGGAATGTGGACAAAACACTAAGTCTTTATCCAACAACATGAATGTGCAAAACGCTGAAGCCAATGATTGGCCATGGATGGCTGTGTTTTTAGAGACGACAAACTATATGAATTTCTGCGGTGGAGTATTACTTAATCGACGATTTGTGTTGACTGCTGCTCATTGCTTTATCATGTATTTCTAATTAAATTCATAAAAAATTAAGTAAATAATATAAAATAATGCTATATAAAATATTGCTTATTAATCATTGTATTATACCGTCTTCATATTGTAATAATAAATATGGGTATCAGTATAATAATATGGGTATCATATTTAATATAATACAAATCGAACTACAATTAGATTGATATGAAAACCATTTCATCATTTTATTACCTAACCTAAACGTTGAGTATAAATATAATTGAGCATCGCTATAAATGTCTTTATATAGGTACTTGTTTATTAAAAAAAAATTCATACAATGTGGTCGAAGCATCGTATTTAACAGTGAACCTATATTTTTCAGATATTCTAAAGAAAATGTTGTTGTTAGGCTTGGTGAATACGATTTCACCACTGATAACGAGACACAATACATTGACTACAGAGTCACAGATATTAGATTACATCCAGACTATGATCATGCTACGCACGCCAATGACATCGCCATAGTAAGGTTGAACAGACCTACAATTTACAATTCGTTTATTCGACCCATTTGCTTGCCTAAAACAAACATGGAAGTGTACAATAGAAATGCCGTCGTGGCCGGTGAGAACTCTGACGATAATGATTTTTAAAATTGTATGTAACTATTATTTGAATTCTGAGTACCTGTACAAGTAAATTTTTTAAAAGATATATTATTCTAATATCACATTATTATGTACCCCACATCGTCTGCTATTAAGATTTTAAATAATCGGTCGGTTAGATTCAATGGAAAATGTATTATATATTTTTACATAGCAGGAATATTTGATGAATTAAAACCAAAAAAATATTCCTGTTACCTACTTAAAACCATTTTCATTGCCCACTCTGGAAGACGAATGTCCCGCAATAAAGTATCCAAAAGATGTACAAAATGTACACTTAAAGATTACAGCTACAGTGTTAACTAATTTACTTCATAATTATTAATTAGGTTGGGGCCAAACAGTGTACGGTGGTAAAGTGAGTAACGTTCTCCAAGAAGTGACAGTACCGATATGGGATCATGACCAGTGCGTTTCAGCTTTTTCCCAACCAATATCCAGAACAAATCTTTGTGCTGCGTCGTATGAAGGGGGCAAAGATTCGTGTTTGGTACAAAGAAACATAATATTATTTTTGTATCTCATATACATCTTATAACAATATCAAACATTTCAAACGTACCATCACTATTTCAGGGCGATTCCGGTGGTCCACTGTTAATGCAAAGACATGATGGAAAATGGACTAATGCCGGAGTAGTGTCTTGGGGCATTAAATGTGGAGGAATTGGAATTCCCGGAGTTTACACAAAAGTCACTTCGTACCTCAAATGGATAGCTGTGAACGCACAAGATGTCATTTAACTACTGACCTGCCGTGCCATCAGGACAAATAGGAATATTATTCAAGCTCATAAACAATTTTAACTTTTAATCCATAATTAACCACTAATATGTATATCAAAACAACTATAAACAATAATTTAAGTAATGATTATATTTTATCAAATCTCGAATAACTTTTTAGTTATTACTTGTATTACTAGATTATTTAAGAAATCTTAAATCGTGTAATTTTAGCTTCAGCAGCTGCAGTACTTTAATGCAGCTTTTCGGTTTTACCATTAGAAATATTATATAATATGTGTTAACTTTAAATGTTTAACTTTCAATTTATAATTAACCATGACATGTGTACCAAAATAACTAAACAATTACAAGAGTTTATCAAAATGCGAATATCTATATATTTTACACCTCTATAACTGTAAGTTTGCCACTTCGTCTGTACTGAACACTATGATCAAAGATAATAATATAAGTTTGCACCTTATAATTATTCTTGTGTTCAACACACGCACTCGACTTCGTTAACATTCCATCAATTCTGAATGCATTTAATTTTAAATGATTACGTTTTATCCTTTGTAGTCACTTATCTGAGCTCAAATGACGGAAATTTTTAATTCAGATTTGATTAACCCTGTCAGCATAGATAGATGGAGATATTGGATGGCATTACCAGCATCGATAATGAAATCTAATACAATTTAGCTAGTATACCATTTAGCCATGTACTCATGCAGAAGCACCAAATTTAATACATTTAAAAAAAACCGCGGACACGTCAAGAATATCCTAATATTTATGTCAAACTGTATTATACTTAGAAACCTACTTCTCACCAACACGGGTTCACTAATTTTTGAAAATCGTAACTAATTAATAACTTCTATATTATGATAACCGCGCTGAGAAGTTTGAGTTATTATATTAAGTTACGAATATTCCAAACTCTCGGGAGTTGAGCTATCAATTTCTATATTACGTAGTTATTCTGAAAATTCTGCAAGTCCCATATCATTGTGTTGGACATAATAATGTCTAATAGTCTACAACTCTGTCGAGTTAATGAAGTACTTACTTTATGAGATATGAGATCCATTATTAAATCCAATGCCATGAAGGCGTGGCGAAGTTTAAACTATTTTCTCAATTCGATAGATATAGAAAGGACTGAACTGCTTCTGGTCATTACTATTTTACGAATTATTTGATTAAATAATGGCTCAGAATTTGCTCAATAACATTATTTCAATTTTCAACTTTTGTTTTACTCAGTATATTATTTATTGAATATTAATGTAATATTTATTATTAGGAGTACTATTAAACTAAGGCTGCATTTAAACTATGCAATATATATGCCAAACTTCAGACAAACATATTCCTATTATCAGCTGTATGTTTGGTCACAGCCACGAAACCATTGGGGAGTTGGTAATGAATGCTAAAAAAAAAAATTGTATGTCATTATTTTTAGACGAGTTCCATATTTACCATAAGCCATAAGGCATAAGTCATAACTCAATTGTCAACAATCGTGGCTATTTAATTATTTATTTATTACTAAATATACGGGTTGCCCCTATAACATTAAAGTACTTATGTATGGTCATGTATCTTTAATATTTTTAAATTGCTGAAATAACAACTTATGAGGAACTTTATATTACATTTGCAAGCATTTTAACCCAACGAAAAATAAATTGTTGGTAGATATTTATATTTATATTAAAAAATTAAACTATTAAAAATGCCCATAAGGGGGACGGAGTGGCCGAGTGGATAACGCGTCGGTCGCAACGCGCACCGTCGCCGGTTCGAATCTCGGTCACGGGTGGCACTTCTCTCCGGGCAGTCACGGTGTCTGGAGAGAGAGGCCGCCATCCCCCAACCGGGTATGGCAGAAACCTACGGGTGCCCACTAGAAATTCTGCCAAACAAACACACACGTGTTCCATNAATAACCAAAAAGGAGCAAAAATATTTTGAAAATTGTATCATGTATAGAAAATGATTAAATTAATGTTTGGAGGTTAAAAAGTTAATTTTTGAGTTAATATCCAATGTCAACAAAAATTGAACTTTAAACGCTCATAAGAAATTATTGTTAATTTAAGATTTATTTATTTGTAAATTACATTTATAACAACTTAATAATACGAGGATCCTATATTGTATTCAATTTTTAATTTTTTTTTAAATAAATAAATAAATACAATTCAAAATTGTCTTATGCCTACTAATAACTTACTTAAAAGGAGTCAAAAATATTTTGAACATTTTATTGTGTAGAACTTTTTCTTTTTTGAATTTTTTCCAATGCTTAAGAATTTTTAATTATATCCTCTCAAAAGTACCAACTCAATAGAGTCACTTTCCCACCATAATAGAAACAGAAGTTTAAAATCGAAGCATTATTTTGACCACAAATTGTGTGGACAAAAAAAAAGCACACATCAACAAAAAATCATTACATTTATCGCACCGCTCAGAATGTTGAAAAACATAGCTCTAAATGATCCAAAATTCCAAATAAATGTTTTAAATATGTTGGCTACGAGCATGAATTTTTCTGTTTTTTTCCCTAGAATTATAAACTTTCAAAATTTGAATACATAGGTTGTTAAGTTTTGTTAGATTTTAATTATAATTTTAATAGATGTATATTTGATGTAAAATTATTTACGGTTTACACGATTTGTTACAGTTTAAATCATAAGTGTATACATTTTTTTTCATGTAATAGAATAACGATTGGCATAACATAAAAGCCCATAATAATAATAGCAGCAGTGGTGTGCAATTATGTTACATAATCAATAACGATCAAAGTGGAGTAGGGACACATTTCGAGCGATTTTTGCTTTTTACTTTAAAATGCAGTAATAATTGCAATAAAATCAAAATAAATAAAATTACTAACCGCACAGTCCCGACGAAAAGCTCCTCGATGACCGACTGGGTACGAAACGGACATAATATTATGTCTACGCAGGTTGTACGTCATATTTAAATACCTATACCTATTTTTACACGCAATATATTAAACAATAATATTATTATTGTCACAACGACCGGTCCATAGAGCTCATCCGAGTAGTACGTCGTACCATACTTGGTCTGTATTTTTGTATTGCCGGCTTCTGTTTTGGCGAAACCAGGGAAGTGAGACACAGAAACCGGTTTTTTAGCCCAGCATATAATGACGCGTGTATTTTTACTCCCATTAACTATTAACATAAAATAATATTAAAATATTATTATCGTCCCGATGACATCACACTCGTACGTACGTTTTCGAAGAGTACGTACCATGAACGCTATGCTTAACGAAACGCATTATTGTCGCCGAGTAGAATAAACAACGATCAAGTCATATCGTTCCAAAATGTTATTAATGAAAAATGTTGACGTTTACTCGTTGCCGCTGTACGCTTTGCTCGTCGTTGGTTTTCACGCAGCCGCAGGTACATTTTTCCTACACAATATTATAATATATACCTACGTCATATCGAAGAACATAATTCAAAATAAGAATTATTGTGCACTGCACAGTTGTTGCTATAATATTTCTATTAATTATTATTATTTGTATCAGGTCAGCTGGTACGGGTTAAACTTGAAAAGGACACAAGTCGGGTAATTACAGCCATAATATTATTATAGTGGCGGTAAACTTATTGGCTAATAATTAATATTAATCTATAAATGATATTCTTAATAATATAAGATAAACTTTGATCGGTTTAGAGTGTTCAAGTATGCCGGCAAGACACAGAATGTGTTTCTGGGTTCGAATTTTGTGACATAAACTTGGGACCAGAAAAAAGACCAAAATGTGGTTTGGGAAATGAATTGTAAGTACCTACCCACCTACTCTACATTAAAATTAAAATTAATTTAAAACCCATAAATAGTATATACGGAACATGATAAATTTAAAACTACTGTATTTAGAAGTATAACAATATAAGAATATTAGTTTTAAATAAAAACTCAGTACCTACACTTCATAAAAAAAAATTTGAATGTAACTTAGCCTAACCTATTATTTTATAACTTATAATAAAGCACACACATTGTTTGTTGCTTAATTTTTATTTATGTTAATATGAGTTTATATAAAAATACTTTTTACAGCTTTCATAGCTGTGTGCATCAAATGTTGAATAACATTCAATTCGTTTTTTTAAGCTGTTAAAATATTAGCAAGTTACGTACCTACTAGACAGTGTGGAGTGAAACGAATAAATTACTTTGTCTTATGTCCTTGTTCTCAAGGCACTATAAATTATAATGCAACTTAATTAAGTAGGCAATTTTGCTTTGTTTCATAGTCATGAATGGCAGAATGTTATATACCTACTTAGATCATAAACTATATTTTTAACCTTTAAAAATGATACCTTTGTAAAATTAAAAACTAATTAAATATTTTAATAAATTGTTACTTATTGCCTACTGTAATTGTAGTTAATAAAATAACTAAATAAGTGGGTAGGTATACTGTTACAATCTGTATTATAAGATTGGCAAAAATCTCAACTAAAGATATTTTGATACTAAATAAAATAAAATAAAATATAGAAAATACATATAATAATAAATAATTACCTACATAAAGCATTATGCTATTTTACAAGTGTAAGTATTTTTTCATTGAACAACTATAATACCACTAGCCAGTAAATATGTGTAGTTGTTTTTTTCAGATAATCCTTGGCAACTGCGGCCATTAAATATTTTAAATAACAAGCATTTTTAGATAATACATATAATATTATAAGTTAAAACATAATTCAAATTTTAAAGTTACCAACAATACAATATGTACAGCAGTTAATCTTAAATAACTTTTCATAGGACCTAGGTCAAATATTGCTATGAATATTTTTAATAATTTGGTGTTACACTGATTGAAGGATATTTTTTAGTTAATTTTCTTTATTGCTTAATTCTGAAATACAGTAGAACACCGATTATCCTGACAATTAATATCAACGATGTTCTGGGCACTCAAATATCCTGATACCTAATTAATTTATAGTTTATAATGTAGGAGCCTACTGCCTACCGTTTAATAAAACATAATAGGTATATTTATCATTGCTACCCCTTATGATGGTGAAAAAATATTATATGTAGGTGGATACTGGATACCCACTTGTGTTATTCTTTAAAGAATAATCTAAGCTGGTTCGACCATATTTGGGGGCAAGCCTTGTGAAAACAGTTGACCCTAGAAAGTACAAAGTACACCTGTACACATACATTGAAATATGGAGATAATGGGATTACAACAGTACCATTTTTTTTTTTTTAAAAAAAGGCCCAAAAGTCCTGTTCTAAAGCTTTTGGGACTCTCAAAAAAACAACAGTTCAATTCCAAAAGAGACATGCCATATTGGTCATCCCAATGTAACAATGTTAAATTTTCTTTATTAAGGCAATAGACCATTTTCATAATATCACTCTTGTTCTAACTTTCTAGTTTAGAATAACATTTTTGACTCTAAAATAAAACATTATAATTTTCTTTTTTTTTACTCAGATCAAAGAGTTTTTGCTGCCCTGTGGACAAAGTTATTCGGTCAAAAAGAGATAGAAGAATGACTAATGACGACGATGAATCAGACTTGGACAAAGTTCTAGATAGAGCAGCACCAGAACCCATAAAACCGTTAGTGGAAGAACTGGAATGTGGACAAAACACTAAGTCTATATCCAAAATTACAAAAGTGCAAAATGCCAAAGCCAGTGATTGGCCATGGATGGCTGTGTTTTTAGAGACAACAAACTATATGAATTTCTGCGGTGGGGCATTACTTAATCGGCGATTTGTATTGACTGCTGCTCATTGTTTTAAAAAGTATTTCTAAGTTGATAGAAAATTAAATAAATAGCAAAAATGTTAGTTGAAATATTGTGTATTAATTATATATGGCATTATATGGTCTTCATTTAACGTATAAGATCATTGCCGTAGCTAGGGGTGGGGGAGCTTTAGGGCTTAAACCTTAGCCCCCCCCCCTCAAGAAAAAATATCCTGGCTACGAAACTGCTTCAGATTATTTTTTTTTTCTTTCACAAGTTCCTTAAATTGTTGATCTACAGCCAATTGTTAGCAAAGCTGCTTAAATAAAAATTTAATCATCATAATAATGATTTGTAATAGTGATGTTATTGTAATTAATAATTCTTATGCTATTGCTAAATGGTGATTATATTGTGAAGTCTAGAAAAAATGTTAGATATTTTAATTTTTCAATATGTTGCATTACGACCAATACGATATCACATTTAACTTTGTACATATATTTTTCAGATTTACAAAACAAAATTTTGTTGTTAGACTCGGTGAGTACGATTTTACCTCAAATAATGAGACACAATACATTGACTACAGAGTAACAGATATAAGAATACATCCAGACTATGATCAAGCTACACATGCCAATGACATCGCCATATTGAGGTTAAATAGACCTACAATTTACAATTCGTTTATTCGGCCTATTTGTTTGCCTAAAACAAACATGGAAGTGTATAAAAAAACTGCTGTTGTTGCTGGTAAGCATGAGAATGGAAAAGAAAACTATTTTTAAACAATATAATTACTAGATATTAGTAAGTTAGGTTAGATATAATAAAAGATATTATAATACACTCAATTATTTTTAAGCATTGCTCCCATACAAAGGCTGATGCATGGGGTCAAGGAGACAACCCCTTCCCTAGAACTTCACTCTAAATAATTTGATATGAACTTTTTAAACATTAATTTCCAATTCTTTACATTCTATAGGCTAAAGCAGTTATTATATGTCATTTTTTATTTTAATTTATAAACAAATGATTGCATCACCTAACACCCACTAAGGAATATCTCGCAATGAGGCATCTCAAATATGTACAAAATATATACCTACAGATTACAACTGTGTCATTAATTAACTTCATAATTATTAATTAGGTTGGGGCCAAACAGTTTTTGGTGGTGAAGTCAGTAACGTTCTCCAAGAAGTGGCAATACCAATATGGGAACATGACCAGTGCGTTTCAGCATTTTCACAACCAATTTTCAAAACAAATCTTTGTGCTGCATCATTTGAAGGGGGCAAAGATTCCTGTTTGGTACTTCAAAACATTTTTTAAATTTTATACTTATAATAATATAATTACAATCACAATTTTTTTCAGGGTGATTCTGGTGGTCCGCTGTTAATGCAAAGACAAGATGGAAAATGGACTAATGTTGGAGTAGTGTCTTGGGGTATTAGTTGTGGAGAAGTCGGATACCCCGGTGTTTACACAAAAGTCACTTCGTACCTCAAATGGATAGCTGTGAACGCACAAGATGTCATTTAACTTCTGATCTGCTTACAGACAAATAGGAACATTATATAAATATATTTTTAAACAATTTTAATTTTCAATCTGTAATTAAATATGATATTTATACAACTAAACAATAATTTAAATAATAACTATAAAATTCATCAAATGCGAATAACTTATTACTTATTAGTTATTACTATTTACCACGATTTAAAATGTGCTTTTTTCACATCTGCAGCAGTACTTACTACACCAATTTAATATAAGATGATAATACTATAACTTCACAACTTTTAATTATTATTATTTTATTCAACACAATCAATATAGCAGTAAACTTTCAAAAAATGTTGAATATATTTAGTCATAATATAGGTTCTAGTGGAAAGATGTTTGTATACGCTTAAACTGTTTAGGTTTACGGACATACCTAATACATTAATTATTCAAAATTATTTATCGATTATCATTTTATATTTTTATGTGATGAACTTAAAACGGATATCATTATTTAATAATCGTACTGAAAATTTTGATAAATTATATTAATGTATAATGCATTATAAATTTATGATATTTGTCATATCTACTATATATTTTATAATTTATTAATCAACGTAAATTTATGAAAAAATAAAATTTTCCAATTTACTATAATAGCTATATTATATTAGAATGAAATATTGAATATCTAGATACCTGTTACCAATAAATGAAAACAATAATTAATTAATTTGAATAGCCATTAGTTAGTACATGGATAATTTATTTCAATTATAAATTAGTATTTTGTAATAGTTAGGTTTTGGAATTCAGTTCTATCTACCTATGTATGTCATATTTGAATTTATTATAAATTATTCTATTGTTCCACATTGAGGTATTATTAAAGAAAGTGTTCAATTATAGGTTATAATATTATACACTATAGTACTATACCAAATTATCTAAATTGTGTGTAAATAATAAATTTACAATAAATATGGTAGATATATAACTGTTGAACCACAAACGACAAAGTTATGCTGTTAAACTATGTTCAGTACAAAACATAACAATTAGTAGTAAGTAACTATATTGTACATATAGTAGCTGGTAAAATAAATTAAAATAGGTACCTACTAATATGATGGATAATCATATATTATTCCAATGTTGCGCTATTGTATTATGATTATGGACTCATATTATACATCAAGGTAAGTGTATTAATGATAGTTTTAAACTGCTTGTAATATTTATTTTCACCATACATAATGCTAAATAATTAATTATTTAGTTTACACAATACATACCATAAAGAGGCACATAATTTGAGTAAAAAATAAGTATCCTTAAAAAAAGAATAGCTCAATATGCCATTATGCATGGGTACATTAAAAAAAATATGTTTATTTAGACATTTTATAAACTTATGTATTAGATATACCTAAGTACTATATCATTTATTATACTAGTGTGACGTTATCATATTGTTGGTGTACAAAGCATTTTTTATTTTTCTCATTTTATTTAATGATTTAGTAGCCCATGAATTAGTAAAGTTAAGTTTGATGATTAAATCAGAAATATTTGTTTGAACATTTTTTTGAAAAACTTGAATTACTCAGAATTAATCATAATATAGCCACTAAGGATTTGTTATTTTTAGGGTATGATTTATATTTACAATTGAATTTGGCTGCATCAGCATGCCAAAACTCAAATTTGGATCATTATTTTTAGTGTAAAAGGTTTATTAAGTAAAATCTAAGTACCATTTATTTTTCTAAAAACTATAAAATTGTTTGCATGAATTGCGTCTCAATCAATAATAAATAAATTGAGGTACCTTTATATCTTATGATGTGTTAGATGACTGATTTTAATATGAAATACATTTTTACCAATACAAAACAATTTTTATTTTATTTAACACTATACACAGTTAGAATGGATAAAAACCAGTAATATTTTTAACTGCTTCTCCTTCATCTTTGGCGGACACTTCTTGATAAGAATGAAATTCCATAGAAAATGATGCTGTACCTGATGTGAATGTTCTAAGATCCTTTGAATAGCCTAATAAATCTGCTAGAGGAACTAATGCATTTATTACCTAAAATACAATTTAGACAAAACAAGTAAATAACAAATTGAGGAGATTATAAATAATTTATTACCCTATAATTTGATCTAGTTGAAATATCTTGAATTGATCCTCTTCTTCTTCCAAAATCAGAAAGTACAGAAGAAGAATGATCATCATCCGTCACAACTTCAACATTCATAATAGGTTCGAGTAAAATTGTATTAGCAGACTTCAGTAGCTATTTTGAATAATAGGAATTAATAAAAAATATTGAAAAAAATAAGTTAAAGTCAACAGCGGAATACATACTTTTTGAACACATTGATTTACAGCCGAACTTATAACAGTATCTGATGTTCCTTTACCAATTTCTAACCAATGAAGTATAAACCGGACATTGATTACCTTAAATCAAAAAATAAACAAACTATTTTAGCATATACAAGTTTAAAACAATTATTGGTTCCTACTTGTGAAATACATAATATTAGTAAATATTACACAAGATTAGTATTTAAGTGTCTATCCAATAAAAGAACTCAAAAACTCATACTAATATTTTTTAGAATGAGACTTTAAAGTTTAAAAACAAGTAAGGACATCTCTTAAAAAATTTAAAATAGAGAATATTATTTGAAATGATAAATTTAATATCAAAATAAAATATTTTAAAAGTTATTACATCTAATTCTACATTTTACTGCATACTCAATTTGTAATAATAATATATTTTTTAATTTAATTTCAGTGCTTTAAATAACAGTAAGAAATTACTGATATAGTTAAAGTTTTAAATTGAATAATAAGTACCCAATTATCTTTCAATTTTAATTTCTAACCTGAACTTAATAATAAAATTTTAACTATATTTTTGATAGTTTCGAATAGATTACTTTAATACAAGTTTATATTAAAATATATAAGTTGTAGAATAGTTGTAATTTATTATGTGTTATTTAAATAACTTTATTGTAGGTTTAGAAAAATATTATTTTAAAAAATAAAAATACAGGTATTAGTAAAAAAATATATCATATTGTTTAATTACTAACAGGACATCCAAGTTTGGGACCGTGTGCTAAAGAGGCTTTTGCACTTGATGTTATAATATTTAATCGGTTTAAGTATATTGCTGCAGTATTGGATGCATTATCCTGACTTTGATCCAATGATAAAAGTTTTTTATTAGATTCTTGTCGTAATATTGACATCACTATATAAACACTATGCATAGTTGAACCTAAAAATAAATTTATATTTATTATATTTTTAAAATAAAACTACAACAACAGCATTGAGAATGAAAGAAATTAACATGTTAATATTTTCTAATTACAAGATAATATAACATATGACTATATGAGAAATAGTATTTTGTTGATAAAAATATTATAAATTAATAGTTAAGTACCAATTTTCAAATCAAGTCTATGACTTTCTTTTGCTTCAGACATTAATCCTTCTTTGTAAGAAATTTGTGGTCGACTAAGATCAATATCAATTTTAAATTCACTTTTTATTCGTTCACCAATTACTTCTAGATGTAATTCGCCCATGCCTAATCTAAAAATGAATTAAATTTATTCTAAGGTATTTAAATGAAATAACTATTAATAAAATTTACCCGCTAAAATTGTTTGACCGGTCTCCTCGTCATATTGAATTCTCAAGCTAGGATCTTCTCTATGTAACTGACTTAATGCATTATCCAAAGCTAATTGATAGGCCTAATAGAAAATCAATAAATGTCTATTACAATCTTATAATGGTTTAAATGTGAATACAATCACGATTAATAAATAAGATAAATAAGTTTATTTAATCTATAACACTACATTATAATAATATTAGAACTGTTAAATATAGTATATAAGGCAGGGGTCTAAACAATCATTAAAGGTTTTTTAGTAAATCATAGTAAAAATTAATTATAACAATGTCAGTGTTGATCATGTGCATACTCTTGAACAAACTTTTACGCTTTATATATAAAGTTAAATATTTATTAGCATCTAGAAAAGAAAAAATACAATATTCCAATGGAGAAATAATAAAAGAAGAATATTAATATTTAATACACAATTTATTAATGCTCCAAGTAATAATATTAATAATATACATAAATAATAATTGGTCATCAGATACTTAAAATTGTTTGTGTGGCTCACACTGTTGGAAAAGATTGGTGGCCCTTGATGGCCTGATATAAGTTATTTCATGATTAAAACATGTCTAAACACAAAATGTTGAACGGAAAACTTAAAATCAATTTTAAAATGAAATAAGTAATGATAATAGCAATGTCAAAACTGAAATGTTTAAAAATATTATTAAGAGAACGCCATACCTGCAAGTATTTTCTCCGTCTTACAAACATGTAACATAACAAATGAACGCTCAACAGATCATGTTTAATGCCATTAGTTCAAAAATTAGAGAATCGACCTATTATGAAACTTGGTGGTAGGAACATAATCTGTATTTCTATGTTGGCTTTTTATGATAGTTCATTTAAGCAATTTATAAGTATTATTAATTTATGGTACATTATATACCCAAAATTTGCTAAAAACTCGAATTATTGTAAAAACCCAAACTAGGAACACAGATAATGTTCTTATCATTAAGTTTCATAATAAGACAATTCACTCTAATGTTTAAACTAACTGAATTAAAGCTTTCGCTGAGCGTAAATTTGCAATTATGCATTATGCGCTTGTAAGACAAAGACAACACATGTAAGTGCCTTCTTAATGATTTTTATTTGGGTTTTTAAATACAATTTTAGAATATTTTATGATAAATATATTAATTTAAAATTGATACATATTTATCAGTATAAAACCTTTAATAATATTATTAAGATATACATATTTTTCATTTTAGTACATCTAATTATTTAAATGAATAAATGTTAGCTAAAAATATAAATTAATTAGTTTACTTGAGATGGTGGTTCAATAGAACAAAAAAACACTGGATCTGGTATATTCATTTCAACTCCAAGCATTTCAATTGATTCATCTTGAGTCATTTTTTTTGATTTTGACAACTTTGTTAAAGCATTCTTTACAGCATTGTTACTGCTAGAAAGTAAATCTCCACAAACAGTATTCTTAAAACGTAAATACAGTATTATAAAATATGTAACTTAAATTAGTAAAAATAAGTTCCTAAAATATATATTATATCAAACATACTTTTAGTCCTGTAACAGCAACAATGTTTCCAGATTGTACATTATTCACCTCTTTATAGTCATCAGCATATGCTATCATAACACGATTAATATTTTCAGACTTGGATTGAGAAGCATTATATAATTTTTGACCCTGAAAATATATATTGAAATACATTAATGGTTATCAAAGATAGTAAAAAATATATTTAAAATTAAATATGTAACCATAACAACTTAAAAAATATAAACTTCTAATTTTATACACATATATTTATAAATCCCCAAATTATTATGCAACTTAAATGCAAATATACCTGAATTGATGGGATTTAAATAAATGACAATATATTTCAGTTTTAAACAAAAGGAAATTATTCCAATCGAACATAGATATTGAAAGAAAAAAAATTTGATTTCTATTATGATCTTTTTATTATTTCATTTAACATGAAGGACAAAAGCTTAATTAAAAAACAATACTGAATTTGGTGTTTACCTTTTGCAAAAAATAAGTACATAAATATTACTTTATATGATAAAAAGGAAAAACAAATTTGTAATTTGGTTAAAGTAACATAATCTATTCAAGTAGAGGAAACACTATTGTTGATATAATTATTGTATAAGAATTAATAATAAACTCTATATAGATCTTCACTATTAAATTAACAAGTTTTACCTTTTCCAAGGTACCTGTATAAATCCTTAAAAATGTAACAGGCCCTTTTTGTTTTTCATGAACAATTTTAAAAGCTCTAGCTGACATAGATGTACCAAAATATTTAAATGGATCTAAGGTAATACAGTCATTTGGTGATGGAAGATAATCTATAATTCCATCCATAAGTGTTTGCACGCCAATATTCTTGTAGGAACTACCGCACAATAATGGGACACCTTTCTAAAAAAAAGTTTAAACAAATCAAAATATTTCTTGGTTAAAAATTAAATTATTTTAAAGACATACTTGTGCTATACACACTCGTCTAATAGCTGCTAATAATATACTATAGTCTATATGAATAATATCATCAGAATTTAAAACAATATTGGCAATTGTTTCATCCATATCAGCTAAATCACCAATAAGTGCCTCTCTTACTTTACATAGAGCCTCCCATTGCTTAGTATTCTCTTCTATAGGAGTACAAATTACTTTTTGACCGTTATCACCATGCCAAGTTAATATATCTTTTTTTATTACATCAATTAAACCTATAAGTCGTCCATTATTTTCTAAAAAATAAAAATAATAGGTATCATAAGTAAAACATAAATTGATTTTAATTAAAATAAAATAGATAATTATGAATATTGTGATATGATATTTCAACAGTTAACAAGAAAGAAAAAGCAGTTTTATGCTCAAGGCATCTAAAGTTGTTTGACAACGCTCTACTGGAAGTACTTTTCATATTATATTGAGTGTCAATAAAAATATATAAATAAATACAATAGAAGCCGCTTATTAGAAACACGGATAATTGATACAATCGCGTTATTGAAACAAAATGTACAGGACGGACCGGCCATATATTAGAACACTGAAAATAAATCGGATTATTGAAACATCACATCGGTTATTTGAAACAATTGGGAGGGCTGTTAACATATTCACCATTTTTCTGTGCAATAACCAATGTAATTTAATCTTATTTTTGCTGTCGTTACGTTTATATTTGGATTATACTTTATCTTAAGTGCAGTACGTTCTATACGATGTATAAGAATGCTCTTTCCTATACGTATCGTTAGTTCAGCTTCGGTGTGCGTACGTAAAGGTGATTTAAAAGTGTTTCGTTATTCTAAAAATAAAAATCTAAAAATGTCTAAACGCCAAGGTTCTAAACAGAAGTACGAGTTATTAAAATCATACGACGTGCTTCCCTAAACATAATATATACTTATTTTTAAATTATACATACATTTTTAGAGTATTTTTCATTTTTTTTCATAGTACAAATCAAACCAATCGCTTATTAGAAACAATTGGTTAATTGACACATTTCACTTTGGTCCCAAAGTGTTTCTAATAAGCGGCTTCTACTGTATATGTATATAGAGGGCCCACAATAAACAATGCCATTTTAAATTTCTTAAATGCGTTTAAATAATTTCAGAATTTTACTTTAATTTTAAAACCAAAGAAGTCTCACCTCTGACTGGTATTTGTAATTGCAATGGAGTGACATTAAATTTTGATTTGAGTAAATTAATACACAATGGCAATGAAGCATCAGATCGATCCATTTTATTAGCATAAACAATACGAGGTATCATGTACCTATCCGTTTGACGCCATACAGTTAATGTCTGAGCTTCAACTCCTATTATAAAAGTACATTAGACATTTAAATATATTTTAACAATATTTTTTTCTAACCAACCAGCAGATGAATCTAATACAATAACTGCTCCATCTAGAATATTTAATGTCTGTTCCACTTGCATTGTAAAATCAATGTGCCCAGGAGTGTCCACTAGATTAATACTGTGTTTTTTCCACGGTAAGGTTACAGCAGCTGAAGTAATGGTGATCCCTGTGAAAATATTTGTTAAGTAAATACAAAT
Organism: Myzus persicae; assembly: GCF_001856785.1. Taxonomy (NCBI): domain Eukaryota; kingdom Metazoa; phylum Arthropoda; class Insecta; order Hemiptera; family Aphididae; genus Myzus; species Myzus persicae. The sequence goes on from NW_019104026.1 coordinate 115,321, forward strand.
TATTTTAAACCATAGTTGATAAAATTGAAATCAATTAGTAATACCTCGGTTTCTTTCTTGATCCATATAATCAGTAACTGTATTGCCATCATGTACTTCTCCCATGCTATGTATTAAACCAGAGTAAAACAACATTCTTTCAGTAGTGGTAGTTTTACCTAAAACAAAAATACAAATAATTTGAAAAAATATTAATTTTTAAAATAGTCAGCCATATTGTTTAAAATTAGGAGTTGAATTATAATAGTAAAGTAGAAAGTAAATTATTTGATAAATCAATATTTTGAGGACTAATTAAAAAATAGTTTGTAATTTTACCAGCGTCTATATGTGCTAAAATACCAATGTTTCTTATTTTTGACATGTTATCGATATTCTGACAACAATAACGTCTCATAATATGTTTGATGTATATATTACGATGTATTCGTCGATGAAGGAATAACATTCTAAAATGTAAAATAAATTAATAATGTGCATAGTTATATTATATACCTAAATTAATTTAGTGTAGGTATTTATAAAGATTAGGTAGGTATTTAATGTGAGCATTATAATTATGATACTTGCTTATATTTTGTATTAAATTATGAGGTTTCTTTAAAAACTGTTACCTACCTACTGGTTTTAAGTGAAAGTTATTAAAAATAAACTTAATATTTAAAGTAACTTAAAATATACTTAGCAAGGAACTATAAAAAAAATATTAACATGTAATGATACGTCCAGTTTAAAATTGTTAACTTGCGGTGTTCCTTCTGTTCCTTTTCTCACTTTCTTATCTATTAAATGCATTTTATTGAATCTTATCACAACTTTATTCCTTATCAAATAATTTAAAAATGATAAAACATTTTTGTTATTTTTGTTACAAATTATAATAACTTATAATTTAAAATATAGACATATAATAATGAATAATGATTAATGTTTACCTTTATATTTTATAGTATCTGATTGTACCAAGTACTTAAGAATACTAGAGAAGGGGCGAAAAACGACGATCTGGAAAGTGGAAGGGTTATAATTATAACAAGCCAAATATTAGGTTTTCCTAATGATGAAACGTTTGGAGGGGGCAGCCATATTTGACGGGCTGTCGAAAATCTTATACGTAATGTCTTGATAAGAAACTTCACAAAAAGGCGATCAAGGGGAAGATTTCGCCAGCGATGGTTAAATAGGGTGAAAAAGGAAATTTCAGATACCGACAGTTCAAAAAGGTTGGATGACACAATGGACCGGATTGGACGTATAAGTTCGGTGGAAGGCCTCGCAGCTGGTAAAGCATTATAAGAAAAAAAAAAAATAGGTACTTCAGAGTTTAGTAGACTTATTTGCCTATTAATAATTAATATCGAGGTTACTAGAATATCTGAATACCTATCTTAAAATTCCTTAAAGAACCTTGTGGTCAGCGGTTTTCGTAAGTTTAGTTGAATTAAAAATATTTTTTTTAAATTATTTAAAAATTGAATTTTATTTGAGTTAGGTGAAATAAACAACTAGTTTTGCGATAGCTGATAAGATGAGAGCAAGACTTGATTTATAGACCTTAAACTCCTTATTCCCTCTTTAATATTAACTGTTTTACAAAATGGTATAAATATGTATTATTATTCAAAAACGATATTTCCGATATTAATATTATTATTTTATATTTGTCATATTGACATATTTTATTATTATGAACTATCGTATTTATTATTTATTATTTTTTATTAATATTGTATTATACAATATTTGTGATTATTATTGTAATATTCTACACCCAAAATGTCAAACCAATCCCACCAAATTTTAGAATATTATCATTATTTTTTTTTTTATTAAAGAAAAAGCCTCGATGACGTGGTCACTGGCTTGTTTTACAAAATATGGTCTTAAATAATTTAAATTGAACTGTACGTTCCAATATCTTTCATAAGAAAAATTATATTTTTCGATGGATTCATCGTCGGGGCCCAGTGCGTCGTGAAGGTGCTCAGGTATATTGTATTTTTGTCGGGCCTCTCCCGTGTCTCTGTATTATTCGGTAATGATATGTTTGAATCATGAAGTTGGATTTCCGCATGTTAGACAAGTTTTTGGTGGCTTTTTTTCATTAGATGGCCACATTGTGTGTGGTGTGTATGACCTATTCTGAGGCGATTTAATACAATTTTGTATTTTGAGAGACATTTGTTGTTCCATTTTTCTGTGTTTATTTTTATTTCGTTTAATTTAGTGTTCATCTTAGCCGTTCGTTTTGCCATTTATTTAAAATATTATTATTTATTTCAAATACCATGTAAAAATGTTAAATACATTCACATCACTGGATTACCCTAAACTATAACAGTGTTATTTAATATTTATTATGCACAGTGTCGTCTTCTACAGTATTTTTGTATTTTATGGTAGTGTAACAAAAGCCTGTTCCTTCAGTGGAAAAGTAAGTTATTCAGGTATTTTATTCGAACACATACCCCTTGAAGGAGGCGGCATGAAATTTGGATGCACCAAATGCTCAATGCTTACTAAATGTTTGATAATTTTTATATAATATGAATTTTAACATTGAGAAGGATCCTTGATTTGAGATTAAAATATGTAGGTAGAATTTTTAGGTCATAATCATTTTTAGCAACCTTAGTACATTAAAACCTGGTTCGCTATTTGCTATTTATTATAAGAATACTTCTATATATACCTATATTATATAGAATATAGATATGTAATATAATCAATTGTATACTTTCTTAAATGTGTATTTAATTAACGATTATAAATAGTTCATACAGAATAATCACAATAACAAATATTAACCAAGAAAAATGTACGTGTGTTGTACACTTATAAGTTAAAAAATATTTGAAATGTCTTGTGTCGATCATGTAGATAAGATTTATAAGAATACGCACCATTAAAATACATATTACTGAGTACAAATCTATGTATGTAGTATGTATGTGATAAATGATAATACAAATTCACACAGATTATAATACGAAAATAAATATGACAAACAATCCAAAACAATGTTTAAAAATTTAATAAAATCAAAATATATGGCTATACAAAGTATATAAATTATATGGTTGTTGATTCAACTTCACTTATTAGTCCAAAAAAAAAAAAATTAAAATATCTGTATAACATTCGAACTCTAATAATTATCATTGATCGCAATTAGGTACATAAGTTAGCATAATTGAACTAACCATTTTAAATTGTCAAATGGTTAGATCATGTGAATAAAATCAAATTAAAATTATTTTCAACAATAATATAGTATTAACCTGATAAAAACCATCAAAATAATATTTTTAATTGTATAAAAAGGGATTACGTCTTACTAACAATAGAGTTTTTGCAGCATTTGGTTTAACCAGTCAATTTTGCTTACGCATTCCCTCTTTGAAATACCTACAAGTGGCCAAACCTGATTATCTCATGCTTTACTCTTCATCTATTGTCCTTTTTTGTTGTGTCAAAAAACGTGTTTTGGAATATAAAATGGATTGTGATTTATTATAGTCCGGTTATTTTATTCAGTTGTATGTTTTTTTATTATTCATAACAGCCAGTTCTAAAAGGATGCTGCGTGTCGACTGACCAGGACCACCTGGCCTTCCAAAAAAACTTGTTGGGGTACCTATACCTACTACAGTACCTATAACTGTAGTTGTTCAACGTTTCAAAATCGTTATAACGCCGCATTTAGAACATTTATAAAATATAAAATTGAATGATCCAATTGGCGAACATTTTATATGATACGAGCAGTGTTCGGAACGTTCACGAAAAAAATGAACTCGTTCACGTTCACGTTCAGTCCTTCAAAAAGGAACTCGTTCACGTTCACGTTCGTGTTTTTTTCAAACGAACGCGTTCACGTTCACGTTCTTTTAAAAAACGAACGCGTTCGTTGGGTCGCGTTCATTTAATTTTTTTTTTATGAATCGTTAGCCTGCCATGAATATAAAAATTAAAATCCCATAAACACATACGACTCAAACAAAAAATAAAAATACAATTTAGAGCATATGGGGGAAAGTGGGGCAGAACGGGGGGCCATGTGGCAAAACGGGGACATTTCAATATTTATGTCTTATAGTTATAGTTATAATGATCATACTGATTTAAAAACTTAATATATAGATTTCTGGGGCCAACAATATCATATAATAAAAATTTCATGTTCACATATCAATTATCTTATCAGTAATAAATTTAAATCATTACACATGCCTCTTATCAATAGATTGATATAATAAACTGTTATTTTATTTCAAAATATTTTTATGGTTCACTTATTGTACCTATCTTAAATTTGTTTTTGCTGTTTCTATAGCAAATGTTCTTAAGATTATTTTAATAATATTAATTATTAAAAAAAAATAATTGTTGTGTTTACTAACAACGGCTGAAGTTAAGTGTAATCATTGGGGCATAATGGGGTACCTTACAACATTACTTTTTTTTTTAATTTTTAAGTTTACCTACTAGGGTAGGCACTATATCTATAATGAGTATTTAATTAAAATGTACCTATTTAATAAATGTAAAAGTTAAAATTTACAAGCAATTATTATTTTTTGTTATTGTACAATTAGTATACTAAAATATATTCCCATAAATATAATATAATATATTACATTATGTATATGCAAGTTATACAAGTTGTTTAAATGACAAAAAGTTTAAGTTGATTAATGTAATTGTATTTATGTAAAATGAAATAATATTTATGTGAAATAAATAATATTTGAGGGACGTCCCCAGGTATGGGGCAAAACGGAAAAAATTATACTTAAACCTATTTTTACCTTTAACACTATGAGACTTAAATGAATGTTTAAAACATGCTAACATATTAATAACCATTTCCTAAAGATTACATAGTTCAAGTTTCAAATCAAAAACACAATTTTTGAGTGAATTATTGCTTCTGATACCTTAGGACCCCCGTTCTGCCCCACCTTCCCCAACAATTCATAAAGTTTGACACGTTATTTGAGTTACATTTTAATAAGAATTTCATAGTGATAAAATTAAGCAAATACTAGGGCACTATACACACAACCAAGAGATTGGACAAGGTCGCCTTAGAAAAATCAGCTACCTCCATAGTTTTTTTAAGAGTTGAAAAAATCTTTTCGATTGAAGACTTAAATTTAGGTCGAATTGAAAATTATAATTGTAATTATTAAATATATTCAACTCAGACAATTCAAATATTGAAACAAAAACAGTAAATAGGTACAATAGGTACATGATAAATAAATAATTCATATTTTAATTCGATACATTTTTAAAACTTTATTGAATAAAAAAAAAACAACTTGTATCCTTGTTAGGTATTATAACATCAAATAAAATTTTTAAAAAACTGTAGGTAAATATCTATTTATCTAAATAAAAAAGAAAACTATTTGTAAATTTTATTGAACTTCAAAACATCTTATTTTGTTTTAATAAAATTAAGTTTTCAAACATATCATCACCCAGTCTATGACGTTTTGATGTCATTACATTCCCTCCAGTACTAAATAACCTTTCTACTGGTGCACTAGAGGGTAAACCTGTATTAAACTGAACAAATTTTAATAGTACTTTAGGAAATGCAAATAAACTTTTTAAATCAATATTTTTGTTATTTAAGAAATTTAAAAGTTCTTGATCTGAGGTTATTGTATTATTTTTATTGGAATAGCTTTTTGTTGGTAAACAAAAAAAATCTTTATTTGAATCAGAATCAGAATCACTAACTGAATTACCATCAGATACTTCATTTTCAGAACATAAAAACTCAGTTTTTAAAAATAATTCAGCATTCAATTTTTCGTCACCTTCTAGCCAATTTAGTTTAAATCTTGGAATAAGACATGCAGCAATTACTAATTCTTTTTCCATCCATATGTGAGCAAATCTATAACACCAGTAACATAGTAATTATTAAAAAGTAATATTAATTAAGATTAATATATTAAATAATAATTTATTTAATTTTCTAATTTAATCTTACAAACCTTTTTTTTAATGATCTTAAAACAGCTTCTAATAGAAGTGTACAATGTGTCATAGGTTTACATTGTCTATTTTTAATCTTTTTCTCCAAAGCATGTAAAGTCGGTAGCAGATATCCCATATACATGGCTTTTTCACCTTGTAAGAAATCTAAGGACTCTGCGATTGGTCCAAATATATCACAAAATTCATTTATGAATACAGCTTCTTCGTTTAATATTCTTGGTAATGTATTAAAATCCATGACTTGGTTCAATTTTTCTAAGCCACCAGGTCCATTTATAATTCCTTTTAATTGAATTAATGCATCATATGTAGAATTCCATCTTGTTTTATTAGGTACTCTCAAATACACATTAAGTACTTCATGAATGTTTTCTGCCACAATCGTCGACTGATTTTGTTTTGACCAAAGTTTTGTTAGCTTTGCAAAGAGTTTTCTGTAGAGCTTTTTGAGTTGAAGAACATCAGCCTTTCTTTCATTTTCATTAAACCATTTTTCAACATCATTAGTTGCGACCAAGTTCAAAGTATGACTCACACATCGTCTGTGAGCGGACAAACTAACTTCATTTACATAGTCAATTTCTGTATCAATTTCAGCATTTTCAAATATACCATTTAAATCAATTAGCTCTAATTCTTCATCTTCATCGAATAAGTTTTCCTCATAATTTTTATCAATTCCAAAAACCCTAAATGCTTTTACAAAATTGCTACCATTATCAGTTGTAGTACTGGTTACTTTATTTTGAATTTTGTACTTTTTGTTTATATTATATATTTCTTGTGCTATTACATCAAAAGTATGTCGACCTTTTATCACTGTGCAAGCTAATGATGCTCCTTCTCTAACTAACGTTGTTATATTAATCCAATGGGCTGTTATGCCAAGGTAAGATTTTTTACCTTGGGTCCAACAATCTGCAGTTTCTGATATATATTCAATATTTGACAGTGTTTTAGAAATATTATCTACCATTGCATTAGCTGCAGAGTTTAATCGAGTTTTTAATGTTTTTGAACACATAACAGTTAATGTTTTTGGAAGTCCCAATCTAATTAAATTCAAAAATACTGGCTTGTCAACAATATTAATTGGCTGTGTATCTTGAACAACAAATTTAATTATTGCTGAGTCCAGTTGTTTTTGTGTAATTATTTCATTTCCAGTACCTATTCTGTTTAATGTAGTCTGTATGAGATTGCTCGATTTATCATTTATCAGTAGATTTTTTGTAACTGTATCCTCATCATTTTGTAAACAATTCGTTTTTTTTTCTACATCTGTATCAGCAAGGAACTCTGCATACTTATATNATGTCCTGAAACTATTATTAAACAAAGCTATGTAGGTAGTAGGTATACTTTAAGGTATAACTTTAATTTGTTTTACAATTAATTAGAAAAATGAGATGTAATATTATATTATAATATTCATTATTAAATAATAATTATACATAGCATTATTTAACCTCCAACCTCTATTTTATTTGTGAAATAGAATGCAAGTGGCTACCTATGTTCTGTATAGAAATAATTTCCGGAACTGTATGCATGCATATATCTATGTAGTACATATATACATATTTTCAACCGTCATAATTATTTATTTATGAACAATAATTATTACTTGAGTTTCTGAGTAGTTCTGTAAAATATTCAGGATTTCTGGAAGTATATAATATAATATATAACTCCTTTGTAGAAAAAAATCCTGGAATTTAACATAAAAATAAAACCAACTTCTGTTTGCATTATACTCAAAGCTAGAAATGGTGGGGCGGTGGGGTGATGGATGCAGTTATACGGTAGTACATACAGTAAGAACGCGTACGTATATATACAAGACGGGAAGAGTACATTAAAGTTTGCCAATTAATTAAGGGTCGGAGCACGGCACGGCGGCAACGGGGTGCGTAGGAGGCGGAGGAAGCAAATGACGGGGCCGGGGGGCGGGACACCAAGGAAACCCACGATGAACACAAGTGTGTATACCCGTATAGTACAAGTTGGATCGTAAATTGAAATTTATACGGAAACTGGCGGCAGTAAGGGAAAGCCGAAACATCTTAGACACCCAGTATCCTTTTTCTCTGTGCTAGGTCTGAATGCCTTCTGAGCGTCCCGTCCCCTTCCTATTATGCGCTACTCAACCACCCTCCCCCTTTCCGCTTCACTGCTGCCCGTACAACAGGCTTCCATATTTCGAACCTCTGCCACTCGAGAACGTCTACTGATTTTATTTTATTTTTACTCTCTTTATACCACACGAGGGGTTTAATGCCATAAAAACCTCTTTCCGCTTGCGTTCGTCGCGGGGTCGTAATCATTTTTTTTATTTTATTAAAAACCGGCCCCCTTTTCAGACGCAATAAAATGCTGACTCTTGGCCGGGAATAAGGGTACATAAGTACTGAAAGCAAATATCGCGAAGAAAATGTTTTTTTAATGTAAAAACTATCTCGGTTTGGTCTTATAGTTCAATAGGCATCCACATAAATAAAATAATATAATTAGTTGGCCTCAAAATCATATAAAAAATCCTATAAATCCTATTAATATCTTCAGAACGTTACTTTCAGATACAAGAATTATTTCCTATGATATTATTAATCGAGTCAGTACTCAGTATGAGTCTCTGGTAAGAATAATACTAATGACCATAATTTTTTTTTTTTAAACAGTTTTGTGAATAATAATATATAATTCTACTAGCAAAAAGCAAAAAAAAAGCAATAAGACAATAAAATTACTTAATATTAATACAATTTAATACTTATATAGTTATATAATAGAAACATTAAAATATTTTGATAAAATACATATTTTTAATTCTTAATATGACTTGAAAAATAAATTTAACTGGAAATATATTTTTATAAAAGTAAAGTATGATATTTACCATAACAAACATAGAAATAAATTCATGTTTCCATTAATCTGTAAATTTAATTATTTGTTTATGCAAAGATATCAATGTAACGAATGAAAATAAATATCTTAATTTTATCAACTTAGATATACGTGAATTCATTAGTTATTTTACAAATAATTTTGATTTTAATGCATTATAACAATACATTTTTAAAATCACTGGGTTTAATTGAAATCGTAAACATTTTTAAAATATTTGTTGGTCTATTTTTCGTTTAAAACAATGTAATTATTTGAATTTTGATCTTTGCTTTAATATCTTTGTATGTTTTGGTTTTATACTTTAAAAATTTCAAAAGTACATTTTTAATAAAATTTAAAGTGCTACCAAGCTTGTTAAACTATTTTAAATTGTAAAAAATTATACATAACGTTTTAAAATAATATTAGGTTAGAGTGACAATTTTTTGATTTAATGATCTATGAGAATGACAATATTATTACTATTTTATTTTAAGCTAATACCAATTAGATTAGGTATTATTGTGCATTTTAAGTTATATTTATAACTGAATCAAGATCTTTTTTAAAGAAATAATGAGATTTAAGATTAGAAGCGTAAGCTATGGTGGTTAGCAGAGTAGGTATTTATATTTTATACCTAGTATCTACCCACTATATAAATTATAAGTTTATTTTGTCATATATTATGGTTTTTTATTCAATAAATATTATGTTGGATAATCATAAATGTATTAACTTATTTATACCAAATTAATCGATACATATTCTTATAAACACTAATAATTATTATCTACCTATAAATAAAATGAAAGAAATATTTCAATATTTGTACGCTACTATTTTCTCAAACAACATTTATAACATTTAATAATTCAAGTTTAAAAGTGCAATATGTTGCCTGTTTATGGATAGAAATTAATACATTTAAATTGATTTTCTACATTTTAATACGCTTATAAGAAACTGTATATTTTTCTTTAAAAAGGAAACCCTTTCGAATTATACGGTTCTAAAAATTACAATGTTAACATAAATGTAGACAGTCACAGATTACTAAAGTATAATAAAGTTAAGTTTTCTAAATGTTGGAGTGTGGTTAGAAAATTAATTTTCATCTACCTACCTAGTAAAATGGTCGCTTAAGGTTGCGGCTTTTGTAAACTTTGACAGGAGTTCGAATAGAGTTCAGGACTTATGAGGCCCAGTATTTTACCAAGTTCCAAGTATTTTCATTTTATGTTTAATATGAATACGTCATTATAAAATACATTTAAAAATCAATTTCATACATTTTTTTATTTGTGATTTAAAAAAATTAAATTCAAATAAGTCCTAGAAATTATTTGAGTAAAATATTGTAGTACGCTGCACACTTAGTGTAATATAGTAAAAGACAATTTAATATACTAGCCGGTAGACATAATATGTCTTAAAATATTAGGTGTTGAATTTTTATATTGCAGACATATTTTTTGGTAATAAGTTTATGCTTTTTATATGTGTCAAAAATGACCAGAAATTAAAACTATATGGTACCTTGAATTTTAAATTTAAATTTTCAAACAAAGTATTAAATGATATTACTATTCACTTTTTATTGCATCAAAAAGTGTTTTTTTAATTACCAGTTTAAATGCACATTATAAAAATATAGAGTCTCAGAATCTATGGGTAAATAAGTAAATTTGTATAATTTATTATATATGCAGTCGATAAATAATATTAATATTTAAGTAATGAAAACAACTAAATACCTATGTTAGTCAGAGATGAATTAATGTAATTTTTTGAAAATTATTCTTACTAAAAAAATAAATCATTATTCAACGAAACCTAAAATTTTGAATTCTTATTCAAACTCATTTTTATTCGATAGTACAAAGTATTCTATGAATGATGTCTACCTATGATCTATTAGATGGTGTATTAATTGTTGTTCTATACAGTATCATCTGTGATGCATAAATATGTAATTATAATTTTTAAATTTAACAAAGATATCGATATGTAATTGTAACATAAATAAAGTTAAGATAATTATTTTAAATATACTTAGAATACAGTAGTTTATAAATAATAATTTGTCCTCGCCCCACAACGCCATAGTGATTGGGAGAATAGAAACACTTTAAATAATTATTAATATTTAAAATTACAGTTTGATTACTAAATCGTTTATTTTAATAGCCTAAATATGTGTACTAAATAAACGCCTGTCGAGTGGTTTGTTTTGAAAATGAATATTTTAAAATGCAGATGAGTAAAACCTTTTTTTGAAACCTGATGCGCTGGATATTAAAGGGTGTTTTTAGTTATTAGTTGTATTATTGTTTTAGTATCGCTATATTAAGGTAGATTAAATTTTCCCCGGTCCTCTGCAGAGTACTTATGAAATTCAACCCTAATAGCAACACGAACGTGTACCTACTTAACATATGAGACTAAAAATATTTTTTAGTGATATAAATTGTATAAAAACATTAGTCTAAACTAAACAATTCATTAAAAATGAGTTCCAAGAAGGTATAGTATTATAATATATTAATGTATGATATATTGCTATTAAAGTTAGGGATGTTTAGAGGATGAACACTATAATAAGAATATATTATAAGATATTATATTCGACCGATTAGTTATTAAAATTAATAATAATACATTTGTCTACTCAATATGTAAGTCATAATTCTAACAAATCTTCACTTTTATCGAAGCTTTTATATTATACTAATAATTGTTTAGGATTTTGTACATTTTATGTAAATATTAAATAACAAAACTACAAAATATTAATTAGTACCTATAGTACATATAGCGTGGTTTATATGTATAATATCGATTTAATTAAATTTACTGAAGTAATTTTATGTTTTACTCAATATATAAGATATTAGTCGTATACAAATTACTACTACAATGCATATTGTACCAAATGATTAACGAATAAAAGTATAAAACAATATTATTTTATTTATGATAGATAGATATCAAGTACACCAACGACCAGCATATAGCAATGTATAATTAAACACAATTTTAATGATGTATTTGATTTTAAATTTAATAACATTTTTCAAAAATGAGTGACGCAATAAGAAGACACAATAATTTACTTAATAATATTAAAATATAATGGTAGGTATAGGTAATAAAATATTGTTTTAGTCAATCAATAAGCAAAAATAAATAAAGGAAATAAAAAAATGTTTTTAATATCGATGCCCAATGGTCTAATTTAAATTTCATAAGTGTGTAAATTAACATCGGAATTTTGAAAAAAATAATCGTAACGCTAGGAAAGAAAAGTTATTTTTTGCCACGTTTGTTTTTAATATGAGAATTCCAATTCTGATTCTAATAATATAAATATCGAAATTATTGGTAGCACCTTTGTAGTTGGCTGCTTTAACCGAAACATAAGTGTTTATTAGTAGCAGGTACTTATCCTTATTGGAAGGTAATGGATTTTTGTTTTCAAACTACACAGACTGTATGTAATAACATGCATATTAAATTTAATGTATTAAAAAACGGTCTTTTTGTCTTATATTCTTTCATTCTCTGATATTTTGTGCAAGTACAATATTTTGTAACCATGGATGACAGAATTACATTACCTACTTCAAAGTATACATGTTACTTATGCGTTAAAATAATTACTCAAAGTTCTTCTTAATTATTATTTCTAAAAATATTAATGATCATGATATTATAATAGAGTCATGTATGAATATTTAAGTCACATGTGCGAGAATCACGTAATATCGCAGTCTCCGTCCAAATATCCGAGGTCACATACATATTTGCAGTGTTGCGTGGTGTGTACATAGGTACCTAGTGACAGTTGTATACGGCTTAAGCGGTACAAATAGTTTAATACCGCTTTCGCGGTTATACGCGTATCAGATGTGTGACTGCTCGTGGCAAAATGCCTGTCGAGTTTATACTGCGGGCAGGTATATAAGGTATACTAAATATATATATATATACGTTGTACGTATTTACTTATATAACCTAGGTTTACGAATGTACCCCGTAAAGTTTTCCAAAGTCACCGTCGTCGTCGTAGTCGTCTACGACGCCTTCGTCCGGCAATACGCTTGTACACAGCACCGAAGTATACGCACTATATAATATAATATACGTGTGTATATATATATATATATATATAGTCGCAACTCTACGGAAAGACCGTCGAACCTCGGGGCGGGGGGGATCTTGTAATTTGCCACATAAATTAAATCTGATTTAAATTTACCGAATGCACGAACGGAGCCGGCACTGCAAGCAGCATGTTTGTACGTGTGTGTGTGTGTGTGCGCGCGCGCGCGCGCGTCGGGCTGTATACACGCCGCGGCGGGCGATGTATACGTCTCGGGGCCGGTGGTGGTGGTGGTGGCGGAGAGCCGCGACGGAGCGGGTGGGTTTACGTAAAGTTTAAGGCGCGCCGGCAACTTTGGAGGAATCTTGTCTATTATGAAATTGTCGAAGTTGTCCGGCGACCGGCCGCGGGGCCCTTTTGACCGGCGCGCGCTCGCGCCGCCACCCCTGCCCGCCCGCCGCGCCGACGTCCCGTCTGGTTGATTGCTCGGCATTCCCGTGTACACCGCCGCAACTTTAATTATTCGCGTTCACTTTAACGTTAACAAACTCCTTAACCCGCCGTGATACACGCGCCCGCCTCACCCCCTCTGCTGATGTCACCTACAGTTTAATCTTGGACATTGCCGAACTTAAGAACATCCCCCCGCCGCAGCGCCCCGCCGCCGACCGCACGCCACACCGCTGCCGCCGCCGCCGCCGCCGCCGCCATCGGCAGGGGTGTACCGGGAAATATAGCCTTTCCCATTTCAATAGCAATACCGCCGTCCGTGTTTATATTGTTGTATGTATATTGTGTGCGTTTATATAAATATATATGTGTATATTATATGTATATAATGTGTGTATATAGACGAGCGAATTGTATACGCCGATAAAACGACTCTGACATCTTTAGGTGTTCAATGAGTATTTAGGTTCACTGAAAATTAATTTACGGCTTACGACGATGATTTAATCAATAATTATTATTATGGTTAGATTATATTGTACATATGAAACGCATAATAGTCAAACGGATTAGTGACGGTTTTTGAAACGTTTACCACGCAATAATATACTATATATTATTATAATTAGAACCAACAATTCGACCGTGATTTTTTCAAACCGATACGAGAAAATAATATTATACGCATCCCAATTGAATCATTTCATGTTTACGATTACATGACCCATCTGAACTTTATTTGGATTTCAAGTACCTATAACACAAATTGTTTGTTGAACGAAAAATTATTTGTATTCGTTGTCGTCCTCACCACTGTATCCAATATATAATACATACTCTGTATTTATAAATGAATTATTCAACTGTGCTTAAGTGTTATAACATCAAATATCGACGTGGGTGCCTATAGTTATATTATGTTAAATGTCTACCGTCCATATAAACAAAATAACCCGGTGACACTTAATTATAATAAGATAAATACAATTTTATACTACCGTTTGAAATAATATAATATGAATTTATATTAATGAAGCGTATATACATGCAGGTATAATGTATTCATTCTCTCCGAATCTGATTTATTTGGGCAGTATCATAATACTATAAATGTTAAGACTTATAAGTTATAATAATATATGTGCCTTATCATACTTCAGAAACTCTCCACCCATACTCGTGCAACGTACGATGAATTCTTAATTTCTTATTTAGAGTAAACCTCCTAAAGAAGTACGGAAGACTAATTGTAAAATACAATCTGATATATCTATGTATTGTAAATGAGTAGAGCACAAAATTTAACAAATGTTAACCAAAAATGTAAAAATATAGTCTATAATCTTTCTAAATATTTATAAGTTAAATTATGAGGACCTCTGACACAGCGGACATTGCTTTAAAGAAAACATTTAAAAAATATCTAAAAGGGAATTATTAATTTTTAGGAATTGAAGTAGGTCTTTAAGAATATTAGATAACTTATATAATAATATTATTTATTCTTTCATTCTTTGACTATAGGTACGTCACCAATCGCTCTTGTTGCTGCTGTTTTACATAAACAGTATCCACAGCGTATATTTTCAAATTTGTAGCAGTCTTGATTACCCGCATAGTATGTCAGATGTGAGATGTCGTCTAGGTATTGGTTATCACTTATTAGTGCTATAAACTATAATATATTTTCCACAATAATTACTAATTAGGTTTAATATATTTATACATATCATAATATTTTTCTTCTTTCGTTTTTATTATTATTTTTATTGTCTTATGGATTAATATTTAATACTACGTTATATTATGCTTAATTATCTATGTATTGTATCTCGTAATGGTTATAAATGCCAAACAGATACTACATTACTATTTTATTGCCTATTATTACTATTAGGTATACTAGTTATATTATTAAATAATTATGTTAATCTCTACATTATTTATATTCTGCTAATATTATTCTACTTTATCTTTTAACTTTTAAACTGCAATAATTTCTTGGTTGTATACTTATAATTGTAGAGCTATAATAGTTATAAGTCTGAAAGCTAATAAAAAATAAAAACATATTTATCATATTATTATATACTCGTATAGGACCTATATAATATATACAATGTTTATATGTATAATGTATATGGCATATGGTATATCATTATGTTGTATAATATTATTTAATATTTATATTCTACTTTTAAAGTTTGAACTACATTTAACTTATATATAATCGTAATTATATTGTCAACGTATTACAATATAAATAACGAAAGGTATATTAATATGTATACATGTATACTATTAGCGTTGCATAAAGTCTCAGTGCGTTCAGTTTCAAAACATTTTAGTAGTTGGATATAAAAAGACGATTACTATATTTTGAATATACATATTATAAATTATAAACCTAAAAGGTTGTTGGGAGCTTAAAAAAACCAAAGATTAAGTATACCTCATAATACGTATATTATGTACGTTTGATAGTTATTCAAATATTTAAACCATATTAAAAATAATGAATAAGTAAGTAATAAAAATAATAAATAAATGATGTTCAAATGCTTTAAATTTATTAGGGAAAGCTATAATTATTTAATGTAGTATAAACAGTAAAAAACACGTTATATTTATTTTCCAATTTGAAAAATGCTATACATTTTTTTAACTCGCCTTCGTTTAATTGTTTTCAGCAATGATCTATATTTTATTAAAAACTGATTAAATTAACTTAAATAGTAACAATGTTCTTATTATATTATAAAATATTTTTTTTTTAAGTAGGTAAGAATTGAAAGTGTTATCTAGAATAAATTTATAAGTATTGTCGTTTAAGAAATTAATTTTAAAACTATTAGACATAACAAAACTATAAATCTGTTGTAATGAATTATCCAATATTCACATGATAGTTGGAATTATGTATTGATGGATTTAATGAAATTTAAATACATATCACTGTCAAATAATTGCAGAATTGGGATAGAATCGTGAATTCCATTAAATTGCACCACCATTGTAAGTACTAAGTACCTTATTTACTTAACTATGAACAATACTAAAAGACTTACTTTTATTCTTTTCTTTATTTTTTTTTATTTACACACAAAAGTTTTAAATTGATTATTGTGAATAGCGGAAATAAATGAATATATAATTTGATCAAGATAGATAATACATTATTGCCTTGCTTCACGTGTATACCTATCGTATTGAATCATTTATTTTAAGAATGGCAGTTTATATCGATTTTATTAGTAGGCACCTATTAGATTTTAGTTATTTTATAGGTCTTATAATTATGCTATATTAAAATGGGAAATAAAATAAATTAGAAAACTTACCAGTATACCGTTATATTATGTAAATCCAGGTGTTTTAACGGTCTTGCACAACTCAAACAAAATTGTGCGACACTAATAATATTGACAGACCCTTTAGGAACAAATAATAAAAGGGTGAAAAAATATTAATAGGGTTGGTGTACCAGTCTATATGGGGTGGGGGTAGGCTTCCATGTTTTTACCACCGTTAGAAGAACACTGGGGGAATAAGTCAGTGACCAATCGATAGTCGCCGTTGGAGCTATAATCGCGACTGGAGGGGTTAGGAAAAACATATCAATCGGCAGATCCCTTCCCTTGACTAAAAGACCCATTGATGATGCAAGGAGACCCCGGCGTTCCTTAGAAGACCGCTGTTCCATGTAATCGAACAACGATTCAAAGTACACACCACAAAGAGATATCTGCTGCTGCATTATACCGGAACATATTATGATATTATTATGAGAGACTACAAAGCCAAGACAATCGGACCGTAAACACTGGCCGCCATCTTTCGACTGGTTTACAGGCTAATTAAATATCGTTCTCATTTATTATTTTAAATTTAAATTTCAACCACCGTGTTTCTTACTTGAAATATTAAGAAAACTAAACGGTGAAGTCATCCTCTATGCATACATAATAAAACAGTAAACAAATTTATTTTTCACTGCGTTAAGTCTAAACACGTTTAGTAAGAAATATACGTACCTATCGAATTAAGATTAGGATTATTAAATATTGACTATTATTTTTTTATAAACGAATTGTGATAAGTTAAATTGTTTTTTGTGTAAAATATGGTGAATACGCTTTAAAATAAATAAGTTAATTAATAGTTATATGCATTGCTATAAAGTATACCGTAAATATTAATTGACAATTGATATTGTGACATGATTATTTTGTATAGGTATGCTATCGTGTATCTGTGATTACAATTTATAAATAGGTACTATTAACCTCGATACTTACCTTGGACATTAATAAATTCACGAATACAATAATTTAATTTATACGTTTTTAAAATTCAACTATTCATTTAACAACCACTTAAAAATGTGATATTTATAAAGATTTGTTGTATATTTTCCATTGTCTCTTTTCTTATATTATTGTTTAATTAATTACCTAATACATAGCCTTATAATCAAATAAATGACAGTAAATATAATATAATTAACGGCCTCTGTCATCAAAGTTGTGAAAGATCAATAAAAACCAAAAATATACCTAATATTTGAACATTTATCAATGGGATTATTTATGCAATAACTTTATATTATAACAATTTATTTAGAACACAAAAATATCTTGTCAATAGGAGTATAATAGAATAAAAAATGAGTGTAGACACTTGAATGGAACATATTTTCTATGTTGTTGCATTTTTTACAATTCTTGGTAATTTATTGTTGTATACAATATTGCTACACTAATAATTTCTTTAAATAATAATTAAAAATGTTTAATTAAATTACTGCCGGTTATAATTTATTTTCATCAATTGATAAAAACTGCTTATTGTTAGTAGTACTAAAATACTATTAAATATTAATAAATTAGATAAAAGCTTTTAATTTAATTTATAATAAATTAGTATCTAGTTTGAATTTTTAACCATTCAATAATATGAACTCAGCGTTTTGATTGTATTCATCAAATCGTATGATCTACTGTTAACTTTAGAAATCTTAGTGGTGTAGTAAAGTTTTGCATTAAGGTTGACCTACGCACTATCACTTTGATTCAAATTCTATGAATTTGTTAAGTATTTATTGTTACTCATTATAATATTTTCAAAAAAAAAATATTTATCATTTACGAACTAATTTATTGATAGATTTTTGTCTACGGTCAAAACGTAATTAGTTTTGAAATATTACATATTCTATACAAAACATGTATTTTGTTATTTATTCATGTTTTAGTCACTTTTATATTATATGTCAAATATAATGCAAAAATATAGTTGAATACCTATGTACCATTTTTACTTTACTATTATAACAAAATGTTTAGATCATTTAGATACCTATATCTAACATGTTATAAAGCTAACATACACCTACTTCAAAGTTCAATTTCATTTAAACATGTACCTATAGTATTCACAATATTTATATTTTTTCATATTTTACCCACGCTGCTTAGTAAAATTTTTTTACCGTATACCTATAAATAAGTTACGAAAATTATTTCTGTTCATTAATTAATTTTATCTGAACTCTGAAAGGCTTTTGCTGTTTGTTGGTCTGTTATAAATTATAATAGTGCAGAATATGTAGATTGATAAACATGCCGAACGAATTACTACAGGATATACATTTCTCGTATGTTAAGCAACCTTAACATCTAATGACCTACCCTATTGAGAAGTTTTGTACTTCGTTTTGAAAACCAGAGGCGGTGGAGGTTTTTCTTTTCAAAAGATCCTTTCAGCTTTGTCTACCAATGATTTCGTATACGAATAAACATATATATTCTTTAGCTTCTATTTAAGGGGAGATTTTTCCCCACCCCAAAAAACCAACCCGTTTTTAATTAACTGCTGTGCACACAAACATATATTTGCAGCAGTCGGTATTACTTTCATCAAAACTAAATTTTCTGTCTAAGGCGCCATTATTCCTATTGAACATGTAATCCGTTTCGTTGGTACTATATGTAAATGCGAATTCATTTTTTTTTTTGTATTACATTATTCATTCATATACCTTATATGAAACAAATTGATAAACGCGTATAAATAGGACCGTATTATAAGTTTCTTTATACCCCGAGAAAGAATCAAAACCCATTAATTTTACTATAATATACAACATTTTAAAAACATAAAACAAAATATTTCAATTTATACTTATTTTATTTGAATTGTAAAAATCAATAACTTATTATAACAAACAAGTTAATGTTTCTAAAATTTGTTTGATCTTATACTGGAACAAAATGTTAACATTATTTATTAAGTAAGTATAACCATATTCATTGGATGTGTTTTTTTTCAGTTTTAAATATTGTCTGTTTAAAAAATAATGCAGCCTATTCAGGTAAGCATTTCTTATGTATTATTAGCTAAGATTTTGAATAAAATAATACAAATGTGTACAACTATAATACTGTATGTTCGTATAGAAGACACAATTTCACTAAATAGTATAGTAAGTATCCATTTATCTCTTTAAAATAACGTAAAAAATATTTAATTCATTTAATTAAAAATAATTCGATGACAGAAGCTTATAATGTTTAAACTATTACATACCTATACAATATGATACATGAAAATGTAGAATAGTACTTACTAAAATGAATTCCATTTGTGATATTGAGCATCTTATACATAATTGTATTAATCGTAATAATTATTTTACTATACGTGAAATTCATGATAATTTACTAATAAAATAAAAATATTTTTTTTTTATTGGATCTGTTGATGAATCGAATTCATTTCTGTAAATTAAAAAAAAACATAAAATATAATGAACTAATATGAAATTATTTGATAGGATCGAATGTCGTGTATAAAAAAAATAATCGTGTGATGAACCTAAACTCGAGGTTTTATCGACAACATTACTCTCGATGATTATAATATTCTATCTGTGATGATTGTGTACAACTGACCCGGTAAGAGTGACTGCGATTCGAACAACTATGGGGGAACTATTATGTCATTTCGAAGGGATGCTGGTCAAACTGGACCCTAAAAAACTGGTCCACGAAAGCAGATGCTTTAAAAACGTTATTATATTATTATAGTTATTTAAAAAAACTGACATGAATAGAAACCAGTTAAACCAGGCGGTTTTAGTTTTCGTGCGGATTTTTTTTAATACGCATAAGATAAATAAGAGAATCCCTTATCGAAAGCCTTGCAGCTAGAATTTATTAGTTCAACCCTAAATGTGTGTTAACTATATACTTTCACGTTACCTACCCACATCACATATTTCTATATGTGAAATAATATACAAATTCATAAGCCACAAAATCACTGATATTTTTATCTGTACACTTTTAGCAAAAAACTAATGTTACATGTGTTATCATTGATTATAAATACTATAGTACGATGTATCCATATGTGTGCAAAACAAATGTAGGACCAACTGCGTAGGTTATATGTCTCTGAGTTTGGTGGGGAGGGATGGGGAGAGGGCTTGATATGTAACTTAGCTATTTTATGATGAATAGTGAGGTGAGAGCTAGGGCCGTGAACCTCTACACAGTCTACACTTTTCACCGACACACTACGTATTATTTGTTAATATAACATGATATTAATTAAAAATTAAAAAAATATACAATATGGAATATATGTATTAACTAGGTACCTACTGCAGTTTAACCTCCCCGTAGTCCTCAACCTCGGCAAAAGTATTTAAAATGTCATCTTTGTATTTTATGATTTTATAGCTTACAAATAAATCAGTTTGGTTACGCATGTTGCATGTATCTAGAAGATTTTAGATAATTATTTAATTATGTGGATTGCTTAATACTAATTCGAAACGGAAGGGGACAAAAAAAAAATTCAAGTTGTAGAAAAATGTGTACGTACCTACTAAGGTTTTATTGAAATGCACGGGTCAAGACATCCCTTCGAGATATCGATAATTCGACTTATAGAAATTCGAGTTAACGAGGTTCCCCTTTATATTCGAGTGTTGCAGTTTATCCCTCGTCATTATTTTACTGTTATACTTGGTATACTTTAGTGGTCGATATACTGTGTATACTAACTACTTTGGTACATATTATTTTAATTGTCGATAAACATGTGTTGTAAGCCGTTAGGCGTGAATTTATAAAACAAATAATGCTTATGCACGTGCGCTCTTCAGTTCTCTTAATTATTATCGTAGCAAAAATACTACGAAAATTTGTTTATCAGAAAATTCCGACGACATACTGAATTCACCGAGATTTTTTTCATTATTTTTATAAAATCATTTGTCCATAAGTGTTTACGCTTAGATAACGAATATAAGCAGAACGTCCATTGATGTTCGTCTATAAATAGAATGGTTCACGGGTTCCCACGAAAGTAGTTTGTATTTACCTGGTATTGAACAGAACACGGGACCAGTCGCTGACACCAACAAGTCACACAACACAGAACCGGCCGGTACCTCATATTAAGAATTTAATCGACATTTGACTGATATCTCTATGATTTGCATTTATTAATTTATAATATTATATAATATAATATAGATGATAAACCTTACCAGTATATTACACAAGTTTTTGGATTTCCAAAGATTACTGGATGTCTAGATTCTTCAACGGATGTGATATAGTTAGATTTAAAATTATAATTTATAAACATAAATTTAGAAAAACAGTTTTTTGACTAATCTCGATAGCCACTCTAAATTCTCAAATTTGTTTGCCAAATTAATTTTTTGATACAAACATTTTTAGTTTCAAATCAATTTTAAATTTACTAGCTAAAAAGACATTTTTAAAAAATTTTACGAATTAGATAAGTAATTGGTAGGTAATTAGGTAGGTAATTAGATAGGTAATTGTTTTAAGTGTTCACCTTATACTAGTTTAGATAAATCATAAATGTAATTTTATTTATAGGCAGTCCACAGTTATAAAATGATCAATTTGTTATAGTAAGATTTAGGACTCAATCGCTAATCGTATAATAACATCAACAAGTTGAATAATTTTTCAAATTTACACACGATACGACGATTGCATAATTGAGCATTGATGATCGGTGATAAAAAAAATACTACCTATCAGTTTTTCTAAGATGATATTAAAAACTTTTTTCAAAATTATATTTTGAATTTTACTCCCAACATGAACAACATGACAAAGGTCGTATAGGTATGTAAGTATTGTAATACAATCATGTTTGTATTTGTTTAATGATAAAAAAATTGAGTGACATGTTGAGGTGTAGGACACTCGTATAGTTGTTCATTCGTTTGGGCGGAATATAAAGAAAGAAGTATTACTTTAAAAATACATCGTATTTAAAAACGATTATGAGCAGAATTTGTTTAAAATAAAAATAGTTAATATTTTATTAAAATCAGGGCACATCGCACATGCTAATTACCTTTAACTACATTTCTTCGCAGTTTATTATTTATTTTCACAATTTTCCATCAAATTACTTCAGAGTGGGACACTCCGTGGTGTGTTTTTGCACATATAATTAGTATACAATATAATCATGCTCACTCTCGGTGGGTTTTATTTTAATACTATTATTAGGTAGGTAGAGATACTAATTAATTTTTGTACACCACAGTCCACAACATCAACGTTAAATAGTAAATAGTGATTGGTATTAATATTTAAAATTGGATTTTGTGTCACCTAATACCTTTAGGCTTTAATATCATAATATTTTTGTAGCATAAGTAGGTAGGTACCTACTGGGTATTCATCCCCAATTAAAATTACTGTGTCTGCCTCATCACATTTTAGTGGGCTTGTACTTTTTGTACTTTTTGTACCAATTGTTCAATACAATATCCACGTCATCAGATTGTGACGTATTTATGGGTAGAGAGGAGCGGTTTGATCTTCCCCCATAACGAAAACAAAATAATATTGTATTGTATTTTATATGATGTTGTATCACATATTTATTTATTTTTAATATTTAATAAGTCGTATGTTTACTTTATTGTTGTATGCAGTTAACAATAGGGAAATAGTTTCAATTTTTCTGAATTTTGTTTTACACGAACCATTCGTTACCACGGATCTATTAATTTTCTCTCATTATTGTAACCATATTATTATATCGCGATTGTTCATTCCCTACCACACAAGTAATCTTATAGGACCTATTAAGTTATAATTTCACATTTTTAATATGGAAAAACATTTCTATATAGCCACTATAGGTGGTAAGGTTTTATTTCGTTTTTGTCATAACACGCAATACACATTATGTGTCTATTAAATGTCCTGCTTAATATTATGACTGGAAAATATTAAATAACTGCAGTCTATAATGGAAATTTGTACAAAATAAGTAGGTATACATAAATCATTTTCGTGTAATACAATATTGTATACTTGTATTTATATATATGTATTACATACCTATTCGTTTTATCAAGCACTTGAAAAATTATTATTTATTATTGATAATTTTATCAGTATTCTAAAACGATGTGGTATTTATTGTTAATAAATAATTATTAATTAATACTTATTTAATGTTTATAAAGAAAATGCCTGTTGAAAAATATCTTGCCTAGATTTAGTGTTATAATTCCTAACTTTTAGTAAAAATATTATAATTTAGATAGTTTTAATTATAACTATTATACATTTTTGATTATTTATGAGGTATAAATAAAGTACAATACCCCTCAGCCCTCTCATCACCGGGAAAATCGTTTTTACGCCATTTCGTTGCTATTAACTGATACATATAGAAACATGGGTAAAATTATATGTTATACATATTAATTGCCCAATATTTTCAGATAAAAACATTCAAAAACTATTTAAATACTTACAGGCAGATACACGAGTACAATATTATAAACGATTCATCATTTTTCAAACTACTGAGTAAAATAATTTACTATCATATTAATTAACTTAAAACTAGTAAAATATTTAAATATGTACAGAAAAATGTTTATCTTAGAATATTCTAAGTGTCATGTGTAAAATTTATACTTACCGAATGGCCTTGTAATAATTTAGTATTAAATTTAATAAACAATGTGACATTGTTACTAATCATTGAAATATTTTTTATTGCAAAATATAGTACAACTAGTACAAGGCAGCCACTATGTAAACCTATGTTACTTTTTACTATAGTAATAATTGTGCACTATTTTTTATAGCAAATAAAACTGTTAATATTATATTATGTACAGTAAACTCTCGATCATCCGCAAAATAGGATTGCACGACAACCGCGGATAAGCGAATATTCCGGGCTTAATCCGAAAAATAAAAATTGAAACACAAAATGTATTATTATTATTATATTACGTCGCAATGTAATACTAAATAGTATTTGAAGAAAATTAAAATACGAAGTACCTAGGTACCAAAATGTTGAATTTTTAGGTATTTAAACGTTCATATAATATAACTCTGTATACAACATTCATTATTCATAAATACATGATGTATTGTACAAAAACACTATTTTTGGCCACATGATACGATGGCTAAATGCGAAAATGACATACCATTAGCGCCAAAATCATCTGGTCACAAGTGTCAAAGTAAAAGTATACCCGCCATAATAATAATGTGTCAAAAGTGCCGAAGATAGTGGTAGTATTGTAAGGTACACAGATCTATAGATTATTGTAATTTATGTCGCCAAGACAGCCTGCATCACTGCGAGATGTTTATGCTCGTAATACACAGTGTTGTCTAGTAGTAGGTCTATTATGGTTATTGGTTAAATCTCATGTCATAAGACAATGACTCTGAACCAAAAACACAATCAATTAATACGCGTTTAATAATAATTAAGTTACAGAAATAATATTACAATTACCTTTTTTTTTTACGCACGCACACAGTTCATACATATTTTTCGGGTATCTAGGATTTTGGCTATTTTGTGCGATACGATATATTTTTTAATCGCCTCGTTTTGGCGTTTATCTCGGCGTTTACCGTCTTCCAACGCCGTTACTGTACATATTTCTACGGAAGACCACTTAGCAGTCGAAGCAATTGCTTAAACAAACCAATAATATCGTAAGTAATTGAGATATACTATAAGTCTATAACAATTAAGATATTAAATTTAAGAACAAATAGTAATTTATTCATGATTAATTTGATCTTGTTGTATTGATAAATGCATTATTATGAGTCTATGCCGTGTAAAATATATTGAAATTATACTGATTAGGTTATATTTATTTAATAAATAAAGTGTTAATTAGTACACCATTTTGAATAGGTACTTACTTAAAAAGGTTTGAATAGGTATCATATGAACGTTATATAAAAATGAATACACTTCTATGTATTTTACACCTACTGTTTTATGAAATAGGAACCTAAGTAATTTTTGTTTTACAAAAATATTGTCAACACTAATAATTCAATACCGATGGCCTATGAGTAGGTGTAAGGAATATTTTATACATTACAAATTTCTCTGAATAGTTTTTGAAGTCGTACAATAAATAAATTGAGCATTGTTCTATTATCCGCTTGGGGTTCGTTCAAAAATTATTCACTATGAGCGCTGCATATGTAGTGTGAGGATTCTGATTATTTGTTCATTTTTTAAAAACTAGATCGCGCTGATGTATACGTGATGATACGTTTACGTTACAAAATATATTACATTAATAATGTAATAATATTATGAATAGAGGAAATGCAATCATAAATATTATAATTTTTATCGGTTAATGGGAATCTTGGGTTGCATCCTGTATTGACATCCTTCTTGGCACCATTTCCTTGGGAAATAAATATAATTTCATTTCACTGATTCGTTCGTCAAACCCTTTACTTAATAAAATTATTAAATAAGCTTTCGATTTTATAAGCTTGATGGTGCCTATTTTAATTAAAATATTCACTGTTAATATGAGTTGACTATCACTTCATGTTCCTTATTAAATTTATTAGTATACCCACCTATAATGCTAAAGCTGCAACATTGATTTGTATAATTGACTATACAAATTATAAAAAAATATATATACTTATAAAAATCTTTTGTTTCAATTCAGGGAGAAATAGTTTTTAATTTCTAGACGTAACATCTCCATCGACTTTTAAATTATTTTTATATTTAATAGAAGCCATAATTTTTTTGGAAAATTTGTCATTTAAGATTGTTATTTTTTTTGTTGTATGACATTTAATTAAAAATTTATCGACTTCAAAATATAATGCAAACTGTTCAGTGTTCACCATAGTTTTATCACATTATTATGTTCTCTACTATAGCTTAAAAAGATAACAAGCAAATTGTTTTTAAAAGTAGGTTTTTTGTTTGTATTTGTCATCTTTTGTAAATTATTCGAGTAGGTACCTGAATACTGTTTAGCACAGTTAATTTGAAATCTAATGAAATTATGTAATGTGGACAACGAGTTCATTAACAATCTTAAGTAAAAATCTACTTGATTCAAAGAAAACTGTTGAGTATTTTCATTATTATTTTATGGGTTTGAATTTTAAAAATGTACACTCAGTAATAAACGGAAGCTATCTTAGGTTTTGCTTGTGTCCCAAATTGAAACACTGGACTTGTCAACTGCATGTATCTTTACGCACCAATGGTTTTTGATAAACAGTATAGATACCTACTTAGTAAAACCGATACCAAATAATATAGTTCCACTCGCAGTTCTCAACCTAATACGATGGGAAGGAAATAGGTATAACACCTGTATTACTTCTATAGGTATGTTTGTGAACATTTAAGTAATATATATCTACTCGTATAGTCATGTATAATATTATATTATGTTGAATGATTCCTGCACGTATACGAGTATACGACGCATAAAAGGTTCTACAATTTTATTTTGTTCTATAGCTTAAAAGTAAAAGTGATAACTTTTCAAAATATCTAAAACTTTTATATTTAAAAAGAATATATTAAATATCAAATATTCGAGTTGAAACTAAAAGTCTGGAAGCAAATATTAATATTTAGCAGTTTATAAGTATTATACACGATTTAAGTAGGTACATATTACATGTGAAATAGTAAGCTGTTATACCTAACCTATATGTCTTATGAACTAAAATGATTCTCACACTTCTTGGAAAGAACGTTATTGTATTTATTTATATAATATTATTTTACTAATAATTACTAAATTATTATCTTTATGTAGATAATGTTATGGATTACGTATAACGTTTGGCGTCTGTATATTATTAGGATCCCGAAATTAATTTTTTATGTTTCATAGTTTGGCACTGGATTTATTTTGGTGATACACTATTATAGATGAGTCTTGGTTTTTTGCTTCTATTATATGTCATTTATTCAGGGTAATATTTTCGAAATGCGTTAAATAGTATGTATAATAATATATGTTCGTAACATTTAACTATACGCAAACCGCAATAAAGATGAACGAGATGAAATCGAAATGTTCAAAAGTTACACTTTTATATCTTTAATAATAATATCTGCTAAACAAAAAAAAAAAATGTGTTGGCATTTTGCATGCATCCAATTGTCTCAAGGCAATTCCGTCCATTTGATGTGCTTTTAAATTACCGCGTTTTAATTACCACATCCAATATCCAAATGACGTGACATCGTGTACCTATAGTACCTATTACTTTCCGAAAAACATTCAAGATCTAACTAAACTAGAGTACTACGCCTAAAATGTAACGACACTTAATTAGTATAGTAGTATACTACCTGTAGGCTACAAGTGCTCCAAGTGTTAACTCGCATGAGCCGAATATTAGTATTTATCAATATTTTTTGGATATTCTCGTTTAAGTATTGAGAATCAGAAATATTCTGAAATATTTTTAAAATGTTTCAATATTTTTATTTGTCGTAGAACACAGATATTTTTCCACTGTCATATCTTGATTTAAAAATGGTCCCAGGGCACATTTATTCGTACAACATTATATTTTATAGTGACTAGCGTAAGTATTAAATATTAATGAATGTTTTATAATAGTATGTAGTTATAAAATATTGTATAGTACCTTACAATGGAAAATAAGTTCGAATAACACTTGGTTTTATGTATTAACGTATGAAAATTGAAAATAATCATATATACCTACTCCTGTTGTAGTAGGTACTTACTACTAATATTATTCAGTTTTGATAATATTATATTGCATTATTACTAATATAATGCATTAAATAAACTTCAATTATATTAAGAAAGAATTTTCTCGTAATAACTTATACTGCCTATAGTCTATAATACAATCATCATGCCATATTAAAATAATTATCTTATATTATCTTATTCTGTTTCCCATCAGTTGACTGCCAAAATTATTGTTTTAATGACGTTTTGTTTTTGTCTAGAGCGGGATAGATTTCTGTCTTTGTAATGATTAATGTGTCTTACCATTATATAATATTCAATGTTATTTCGAACATTATCTACTTATATGTAATATATGTATATTATATGATATTTATTGATATATTTTTTTATCTATAATATTTATTCCTTATTCATCAAACGATAAAACGTTATTATTGTAACAAACTAACATAAACTAAACTGTATTATGCAGTATAATGATTCATTGATTATTGGTTGTGAATAACTATATATGTATAGATGTATAGGTAGTAACTTAGCATGGTCATTGGTTGTATAATGTGGTTTCCTTATACCTATATTCTGTACATGAAA
The DNA here is from genome assembly GCF_001856785.1 of Myzus persicae. Taxonomy (NCBI): domain Eukaryota; kingdom Metazoa; phylum Arthropoda; class Insecta; order Hemiptera; family Aphididae; genus Myzus; species Myzus persicae. The sequence goes on from NW_019104026.1 coordinate 144,465, forward strand.
TCATTTATAATAAATTCTATTCTATTGAAAAGTGCGATTTTCGTTTTATTCCAATATTTATAATCACCTTTTTTTATTGGTAATTATTGTGTAACAGGCTATTAAATCAAGTTTACACACTATAACTAATTATTTTATCATAATATATTAATATTAATACATTCCAAAAGTTCTAAATTCTGTACCTGATATTTGAATTTTACTCTCAAATAGCTGTCATATATAGACGCCGGAAAACAAGATGTTTTTAATAGGTAATATTACTATATTTCGGCTTACACAAAGATCGTGCCTCCAAAAAATATGTACTAAATGACAATACTATTCATACACGTAGATCCAGTGAAATATATTGTTTCATAGAAAATGATTAAGATTTGTAATATATTGTATTGAGAAGAGGCGCTCGACGGTTGCCGAGATCGAGATGCACGTACGGCGTGGAACGACATATACGCGGCGGCGCCCGTCTTCTTTAAGGGGGTGTACAGTTATATTGATTATTCTGCTAAGACGGGTGGCGCGTGGGTTAGTGCTAAGGGACAGCCACCCCCTTACGCCGCTGGTTCTTCAAGATGGGGGATGGCAAAAGGCGCTTCTTGCGAGGGGTGGTCTATTTCGTGACGCGGGCCAAGAGCCGATGGCGTAATATCGATCCACTTTCACACGCACACCCTTCATAATATACAAGCACGTATACTATTTTCAGTTCTATGTTTTGTACGATCGAACTTATTCGACACAACGTATCGAATTCAAGAATTCGATGGTCAAATCACCTTTGATCAACATAGTAATATCTAAGCTAATATAAGCAATAATATCAAACTTGACTCTTCTCGCACTTCTGTGGGACAAACTATTTGACTTATTTTATAAGATTTCCTATCTTATATATTATCTATATTATGTTAGTCATGTTTTATTAATTATTGAGTAGGTATTCTAGCGAAACTATTTTTTTTCTCGTTATTATGTTCGTTTCTTTGTTTCTATAGTAATATAGTGATATGGTAATTAAATGTATATATATAGGTACTCGTACTATATGTGTCTATGTCTCAGAGGCTTATACATAAGTTTTTACGGTTAGAAATTTAGAATCAATCATTAACATATTTATTAAAACTATTACTATTCTGGAGGTAATTAGTTTTATGTAATTTAATGTTTTTGGATGAAAAAAAAAGATTTTTTTTTCGTTATGTGTTTAATATATAATTATTTTAAATCGCTGTTGACAAAAAATTCTATTTTAATGAGTTCAATAACCTTTTTGTTGTTTTAAAATTCTAGTTAATTACTTTATTTAAAACTTAACAATTATAGTTACAAGTAGTCGATATTTCAGCTTTTAACTAGACTAATATCTTGCATAAAATATTAAACTGAACTATGTATACATCTCTCATAAGCAATACATTATTACTTATAATACTGTTTAATAGGTACCTATATAATACTTTTTAATTTCAATGTGAATTTAGTTTAACAGTAGACTCTTAAAACGTATACGAAATTAATGATAAAACACTATTATTTAAATAAAACGATGATGTACTTATTTTTTATTATAAATTAGAAACACGTTTAAGTTTAGCTGACGTTTAACAAGCTGTATAAAGTTTTACAGCTTGCATTACAATCGTAAAGTTGTAGAGTGCTGATTGAATTGAAGTGATGTCAAATTGAATTAAATATATATAAATGTTTTGGAATCATAAGATATCATAGTAAACAATTTTTTTTAGAAATTAATTATAAATTATTATGATTCAAACTGTTATATAGTTATAGATAATATTTATTTACTTTAAAAAATGTTAAGAACAATAGTGGTTAATATAGTATAGATTTCTACGTATTGATAATAATTATATTAATACATCAATAAATTTGTGTGTCTTCGGACCACAATAAACATTCAAAATAAAAATTTTAAATTGTATTCTTTGTTATAATTCGTTTAATTAAATGCTATACTTTATTCGAACATAATAAGCGGAGGCCATTATCACGCGCGTGAAAAAGGGTCCACTCCTTCTCCCCCGCAAAACCACCCTTACAAAATCATGAGGGATATAGTCAGCAGCCATATTTTATGCGTAGCCATAATGAGAAATGTCTATAAGCATCCTTTCTTTTGGATTAAAATTGCTTGTGCTGAATACTTATTGGTTATTACTTGCATATTATTACTTATAGTTATATCTATAATACAATATGCTTCAATTGTAGCTTTTTTGTTTGTTGTAGGTACCTATACTTTATAATTGAAAACCACACATATTTGTAGAAAAAATATCTTATTAATTACTTGTTTTACAAAAAATATATTCACAAATAGTATTCAAATGGGTACATTGAATATTTAAAATAATACCTATATTAATATTTATTTGTTAAGTTGTTTGTAATTTATTATTTAGTTACGAAGCAGTAATATTTAAGTATATTATAACTTGTAAAGTACTATATATGAAATATATTCTTTGGTATACGTTCCTATGTTGTATGTAAAATGAGTACTAATAATATTAATAATATCCAAGATCCAACTACATAATTTAGAACTAACTCAAACTTGGTATTTATGAATACAAATAAAGATAGTAATATGAATTCATAACAGTGTATTGTACCTACTATAATACAATAATAACACACAGGAATAATAATAGGTATATACATGAAGTAGTAATTTTTGTTGATACGCCTACTCGTGTGGGAAATAATTATTATACATCGTAGGTTATGTATAAATAGCTAGGGTCGTACACCTACTGCAGAAGAAAAATCACTACAGATAAATTATAGTGAACTGCTATAATAGGCACCTATGATGCTTATTTTAGTACAACAAAATTGAGAGAGAAATAAAAATATAATTCAAAGATAATTTTGAAAAAATTATTGATAATGATAATTTAACATTTAGTTTAATATTATTGATGAGTTGATTGATTATATTTGTCTGTATTTATAAGTTAGATTACATTGATAGATTTAAATTCAAAGGTATATTTATAAGGCCATCATTACGTTTTCCTAAAACAGGTCATCGCGACAAGAAGCATCATGTATAAGATAAATTGTTACATATTTTGTACTTATTATTACTTATTCCTGTCTTGAAATGTTAATATACAATGTACCTATGTACAAATAATGGTTTGGTTTATTTAATTTAGTGGTTTCGGCTCAATTAATTGCGAATCGTTAATAGGTTTTCAGTTCAGATTATAATGTACATATTGCTTGTAGCCTGTAGGTAGGTACTAAATTAGTAAAATAAAAAATGGGGTCAGCAAAGGGTGAATACAGAAAAAAGTTGTTGTGGGATTACGTTTTTGATATACATACATATATAGTATATACATATGTATTATGTATATATAAAATATACCCTTTATTGTTTCGTGTTGCAGGTTTTATTTTTCTCTGAACGGGACGTTCTACTTGTTGATTCCGGCGGTCACCGGGGGTCAATCAAGGGTCCTGAACTGGAATATAACGGGTTCCAACAGATAAAAAAAAGAAAATATACATACAGGTTCATATAGAGTGACAAGGGATAAACGTTTGTTCCCACGACACAGCATCAGTGATCCAGAGACTAGTCCATAGTAAAATTATTATACGAACCGTACGTATTACAAAACAAATTAATTATAACGTATTTTACCAATGCAATTTTAATAGTTGTTATGACACATTGTTAGTATAGCGTCATCAACAGGTATTATATTAACAAATAACAGTAGGTACTTACGTGTTTAATATGAGAAGATATTTATCATTTATATGATGGTTGTCTTTCAATACCTAATAACTATAAATAATCAATAAGTAATAACTGGCTCATTTAGTTTCAAGAAATATTCTGTAAAAAGTTTTTCATGAAAATTTACAAAATATTAATTTTTTTCATTGAGATATTATTTACATTCGTCCTAAAAAAATTAACTGTTTTACATTTTAAAGTCTATAATATTTAGTATAGTTATATAATATGCAGTTGCTTTCACATATTAATATTTTTTTACAACTTCGGCAGTTGCATTTCTTATAATTATATTGTATTAAAATATTATTTTAATGTAAGCTTAGATAGTTAGATGTATTACAATAATGGTTATTAATAAATAAAAATAAAATGTGGAAATATTGCAATTTTAGTTTTATTAGTTACCTATCAATTTAAAGCATATATTTTATCATGCTATTTAATTACAATTGCAGGTACATATTTATATAAATGAGAAAAAATTATTTTAATTTTTTTTTGCCACAATAAATTATACTTAAAAGAATATTGGTTAAATTATGTATTGAATTAATATATTTTATATAATAATATGGCAAAACTAGTACATTTAAATAGCATTTAAGTATTTAATGGACGTCGAATTCTTAAAAGGAGATAGGTAACGTAATATTACATCGTTGCGCGTCTTTATTCATTTTATCTGTTTGGCATAGGTACCCTACTGCTATTATTATACGGCGTTAAATACAGTAACGATAATTCTTGGGCTGGACTCTATCACTGGTCCGTGGCGATTAAACAAAGTACACACTCGCAACAACGAGCGGAAGTTTGCCTGCATGATAAATAAAAATGAATACGTGTTTACGATCAACCGGGCTAACCCCGTTATCTTGTCCTGCTATTTTCCACTGTCCATTATGATTATAATTATAATAATAATAATAATAATAATAATAATAGTAATAGTAATAATAGTAATAATAATAATTTGGTTTCATTATTTCCTGTGGTGACGTCTAGTACGGCAAAATCCTGAACACAAATATTGGTTTTCCGTGAAAGTTTCGTATACTCGGGGCGGCGACGGAGACGGCAGCGGGGAGCTTATAAAGGGTTCTCAGGAATATATCCGCCCGTAGGAACCGAGAGGAGGTTTAAAAGGATTCACGTATACCATGCCATGTGTTGGGCTGGGTGAGACTTGCACCGGCGGCGGAGTGAGGAATGGGGGGGGGGAAGCCCGGCCCGTTATTATGTGGAGTTTTGGACGCGATGATTTATGAAGACCGCGCTTATTAAAGTCGCGCGCGACGTGCACGGCACATTACAGGGTCGGCTTAAGTCCCGTGACGCCGTTTATTAATATTTTCCAGAGAACTTTGGCCGGGGATAGTATTTTCATTAAGTTCTTGGAGACAACTGAACTATAATATAAAATTTGGAAGAGATGTAACATTATAATGGTATTATGATCTTATAAGCATAATATAATACCAACCCGAAAATGTATTAAAAAAGTCAGTATAAGATTAAAAGAAAAAAAATAACGGTCCAATGGGAATGGGTGACACATTTTTAGTGGGTATTTGAAAAACACCCAATAACGTTTCCAAATATTCAAAAACACTAGATCCAACTGTAAAAAATATTGGTAGATACTTATAATAGGCTATAAGTTATACCAAAATTATTTATAACTATATTGGATATAATATAATAGACATGACGTAATGGTTGAATTAGTAAAATGTGTTATGTAATTTATAAAATACCTAGCCTGCTTTATCATCACGTAAAATCAAAGTGATTGTGTTAGCATATATGGCTTACACATACTAATTTTATTTTAACTAACAAAAAATTCATTGCTTATCTATTAAGTTCGTGGTATTACTCTTGTTAAATAATGTTTTTACCATATTCAATATTGATTGTGTATAGATGGTAGGCATTTTTAAAAAAATTGACATTTCTATTAAAATGAGGGTTTGTGAAAATATTAATTTAAATTTTTAATATACAAATTACCAAATATTTTTACATGTTCATACCTACTTACAGAGTGTATTAACAACCTAAGTTTTGATTACCAAGTCAATTTTTTTCTTTTAAATGCCCATATTTATATAAAACTAATTCAGTATGGTAAAAACGTATCTATGGAAGTCGGGAGCATCAAAAAATGTAAAGGTATACATTTTGTCAAGCGAATGCTGAAAACATTGGACGTGCGACTTCATTATTGGTTGGTGTTTAAATATACCAAATAGGTTAGGTTAGGTACTCATAATTTGTTTAGGTCAGCTTTACAAATCGTAGCCAAATAATTAGGATATATTATTAATATATTTTATATTTATTCATTGCCGTATATACAATGTATATTGTATATATTACACCATGGTATTTCGGGTTTTTTTAATAATATTTTTCATTATTTAATATATATTTACAAACAAACATGTAGTATTGTTAGTAAATTGTTTATCCGATTAAGTATGCCATAATAATTTATACTACATATTTATTATATTATGTTATCTCTACATTGAGAATTCATTCTCACCATTTTCTAAAATTCAGATATAGAGTTTGGAGTGTACATCGGCTACAGCAAAATACAATGTAAAATCAGCTAATTAAAATATTTTACGAAACGATAGGTATTAGTATGAATACAATTGGTGACTAGTAAATGAATCCAAAAATGTTTTTATATATTCTAAAATATTTGCTAAAATGTTGATTTAATGTAGCTACTAACAAACTTAAAACACAATAATATATAATAATTTATTAAAAACAATAAAAATTATATATTTGTATTAATAAAGTTAATTAAAAATATGTAGGTACTTTGATACGATTCGTTGGTTGGTAGTATAGTTAACTTTGCATTTGCAAATAATTAAACACTATGTAAGTTATTTTATTTTTACAGAAAAATATATAATTAATTTAGCCCAAAACTTTCTTTTTTAAAGTTTTTAAAGTTATTTAAATTTTATGCCCTAGGTTTTGTCCCTTTCTTTGCAGAACTTGTGAAGTATTCGGAAAATTCCCTTAGGCTCACAATGTATAAAATAAACATAACTGTTACATTTTAGAAATTATTATCATTATTTTATGCAATGCGTACTTACCATATATCAACATTTATTGAAGTCCGTTGATACATCATACGTTTTAAATGTTTGTGCTGAAGAGTATATACAGAATTAGGTATAGGTATGTATTATTTGAATATTCCAACACTGAATTTTATACTTGGTCTAATACTTTAATAAGATAATTGTAACGTTTTAACTAATTAAATGAAACAATTAAGTAAAAATGTTTTAAAATATTAATTAAGAGTTTGAATTTAAAATTATTAATTTATTGAGGTTAAGTTTAAAATGATTTGTAAATTATGTCTACCTATCAACTAAAACAAAATAATTAAAATGTAATTGTAGATTTTAGTGGTGCATGGCTTGAGTCCAATTAAAATAATTAATTGCAATGAAGAACGCGCCCTTAAAATACACATCGGTGTGTAGAATACCCCGGAGGTAATATGATACGCCATACGTATATTTTTATTATTATTTAATTTGCGCTTACCGACTTCTAACGATAATTTTTTTTTGTAATTTAAATATTACGTATTTTAAGTTTACTATTACAAAACATTTTGGAAAAATAGCAAGCCACTGTTATTGCACGTCATCTGCGTACGAATTAAAAACGGTAACTGACCATCAAATCAATGATCAGACTCATCGTTCACCTTTAAAATAACTATCGGAGGATATAAGATTTGCATCATCATAAAAATATTGCTTTTTCCCATGGGTCTTCCCACGGTCTTTGGTCTGATGTATAAGAGGTCAACACGGGATTTTAATGTCCAGCGAGACGCTAAACCAGTTCTATAGACACAGCATCCGTCGTCCCAGGAACGGGTTTCGTGTGGGTCACGGTGGACAGGAGTTTCAATACGCCGTGGGTCCTGAGACTGTATCGGACCGGTTGATCTGGGAAACACATCTTATACAATAACAACCCTTTTTAGGGTGCAATGTGATTTTTTGCAGTGTTATCATTATTTTCTACAGTATAAAAATTAACTGAACATAATTTTAAATAATATTAGATACTTCAAATAAATATATTATGTGTACCTATACTTACCTATACTAGCTATTATTAATTAGTTATAAATTAAAATACGATTGAGAGTGTGGAAATATAATAAAATAATTTTACACGGCAAAATATTGTAACTACAATTTTTTTTTTTTAAATTTCAGTCTAAACAAACAACAACAAGGTCTATAACAGTAAAATAACACAGGTACATTCAAATGGTTTGGATCATATTATTATAGTATGTACATTGTACATACATAGTTTACCTACGTAAATTATTGTTTTAATTTTTATACCGTTATTCAGTAGTGTCTTAAAATTACCCTGGCATGCTTAAAATGGTATGTGTATTTGGGATACTATACTAAGTTAAAATATAAGTATCAATTATATTTTATGAGTCTCACATATAAAACTTAATGGGTGGGTGCCTCCAAGATAATGTGCTCCCGCAGCGCCTAAGAGATATACGGCCTATTTAACTTGGAACTGCTAGTTGTCAGTAGAATCCACTCCATATAACCAACAAAAGTTCTAAACGACTTACAGCTATTCGGGCTTGGCGCAAGTGTCGTATAATCTCAAATTTGTATATTACCATAAAAACTGCATCCCTCCAAATAGCATCATCGAGCACACAGTACAGGATTAAACTTCATTTTGTCTTCAAGCATAATTAATTTTATCGGCATGTACATGGTTTTATACAACCCCTTATTGTCCAATGAAAACACAGGGACAATGGTTTAGAAAATATGTGGAATATTGCAATGTATTTTAAATTAACGACTTGTAGAGATTATAATAGGAAAATTTGCTGATGTGTGTAATTTGTTTTGATTTTTAAATTTGTTTTTTTTTTATAATAACGATTTCATCATACAGTTGTACAGTTCTCATTAAAATAAGCTGTTGTCTTAGTTTAAGGAAATTTGTTTTAAACAAATTATACTTAGGTATCTTCTAACTTACTATACTATTATACATTTACTACTATATTTTTATATCTATCATTAATGTTTTTTCTAAATAATAAATTACTTATGGCAATTATATAATTACTCTACTTTTACAGATATTGAAAATTGTGTCAACGATGTTCTAAATGGTTAATGTTAATGTTTAAAATAATATGAGAAATACTGAAAATCCGGAAAGTAATATATGAAAACGATTGAGTGCATATACGCTGTTTATTATGAAGGTAAGTCGTTTTAATTATTTTATATGAATATAGTATATAGCCTAACCTATTTATACATATTTAATACTTTCATATTGTATATGTGTATATATATGTATATCAGAAATGTAACTTCTATATTAAAACAAAATTTAATTAAATTGAAGGATGTTAATATTAATATCCTTCGACGTATTATTTTAAAAGCAATTATAGACACTTATATACAAATATTTCAATGTTTATTTTGTAGGTATTGAATTTGATATTAATAAATTTTTCATTGAATTATTTTGCTATTAAGAAAAAGTATATGTGTCAGTAATTAAAGGTAGGTTTAGTATTTTTTAATAATTAAAAATTGTTATACACTCAAATCCGTCTCACTAGCGATGATCATAATATGTACTTAATTATATTACATCATTCTTGTTTATTAAATAATATTAAATAACATGCATACTTGCAAGCCATCAATAAACTTAAAAGGTAGCCATTTAGTTAGGTTTAAAAATTACACAGTGCAAATAAGTAAAGTACCTAATGTAATATTTTGTCAGAATAGAAATATTCATCTGCACGTCGAGCAATAGTTTATATATAGTTATAAGCTCACAGCCAACTAACATAGGTACATCTAATTTTATGTTAAAAAAAAACTATAATGACAATATTTTATGCCTTCCATCAACCAAAAAAAAAAAACAACCATTCTTTAAATAATATATAGGGTGGCTTATAGAGATATGTGAATAATAATCATTTGATTGATTTTATTAAAAATAATTATATAATGAAAACTCATAAGAGACTTGAAAACAAAATTAGAGTACCCTAGCTGTATACATATAGTTATATAATAATTATGTTTTCCCTATAACGCCTCGGATATGTTGTAAAATTACCACGAAAACACATACCTATACCTTTATTAGTATTATTTATCATAGTAAGGTTGTATTGTATTTTGCAAATTATTAATGTTTATAGGTTTTCGTCATGACACTACTAAAATCATCCATCAACCCTTACATTATTCATATACCCTTCGTTTCTCGGTCGCCATTCTGTGTGTACAACTTAAATCGATGTCTCTATATATACATAAACCATTAATCTATTTCTGTGCTCGGTTTGAATGTGGCCCGCACAAACATTCCGCCGCCAAAAACCACTCGACGGGCGCCGCCGACGCATTGGCGACTACTCTCCGTCGGAGGCGGTTTACTAGCATCTATAATGTATACATTTATATACGAGTATAGTGCTTGTGATTCGACGGCGGCGGCTGTAGTCCCGTCCCCGCCAAAGTGTGGTATATGTATATATATAATATACTAAATAGTAAATGGAGAGGGTAGACTGTTACTGTGACGGTGGCGGCAGAATGGTACCCCCGCAGCTTCCTCTCACGTTGCTCTTTCACGTTCACACGCCCGTCCTCCTCTCATACCCCTAGCTCTTTTGGCATCCGTATCGTAATATTAACCAGTGGTGGTGGCGGCGATGCCAGTGGTGGTGGTGGTGGTGGTGTATAAGGGTTCCTACAGGACTACTGTAAATACACACACACGCACGCACACACACACACACACACACACACACACATACATACGATCAAACACACATAGAGGAGATTGGCTATCCGCATCGATATTATATAATATACCTTCGACTATACCGTATATACGTATCTACAACTAATACTACGACTACTACTACAGCAACAACAACTACCACCACCACTACTACTACTACTACGTTTGGGTGATATATGGGTATTAATACCGCGGGGTACGAAACGGGTGTACAGACATACTCGCCATACACACACATTCGTATATTCACACAAATTGGAGTTTGCCGGACAGTGAACAATACGTGGCAATTTGTAACCACCCCGTCTCAGTCCGTCTATATATATATATATACATCGTAGATACCCTGTCTGCCTGCACCACACAAGTATACACATATACGGGGTGCATCGGTTTCGTAGGTAGGTGTAGATAGGCACGAGGGAGTGTGTACCGAAGTCACAATGCTTGTCACATACATGCGTTTTCATTACGGGCGTCTTCACTCGGACTCTCCACCGCACCCGTTAATTACCTCCGTGTTTCTCATACACCACGATAATATAACGCACACATATATGTGTGTGTGTGTGTGCGTGTGTAACTCGCATGTGGATATAAATACAATGCATAATATATCCTACACGTGCAGCGACAATAATATATAATATTATGTCTATTGGACACACGTGCCCGCAGTGAACACGCGGCGGTGGTGTATAAGTAGTTCACGTACGCTTGGTATTTTTATTGTACAGAAACGACAACGGTAGGTAAACTGGAAGGGGTGGACCGGTGAAAAGTGATGTTTTGCATTTGAAACTCGAAAATCAACAGCGATTCTATTCAATTTTCGGAACATTTATGATTAGATACAAATCACTATATAATCAGTACGCGAATTGTACAAACACTGCAATATTATAGGTATGAGTGTATGACTATACATGTATTGTATATTATCTAATTTATGCTCTTATTTACCAATATACACAGCTACAGCTTGTAATAATAACGATTATGATAAAATAGTACAGTTAAAAATACACAATATACCTACCTTTATTAAGTATTAATATTATTATATTAAGAATATTTTGCTATAAAACTTTATATAAATTAGAAATTATAATTATTTATAATATAGATCTTATAGAATACTAAAATATCCTCATTATCTTCATAAAAATGATTATTTAAATTTTAAGGTATTAAAACAAATACAATTATGTTCATGTATCGAATGGGTGTTGAGTTGAATTGGATGCCGGCGGCATTTTACTTACTTCACCAAAATTGTTGTTGTTATTTTCGTCGTTATTTAAGAACTCGTGCAGTCGTGCTAATAATGTATATTTGTAATTTTGCATCCATAGTTTATATATATTATAACAAACATTAGAAGTGGTTGTAAACATATGTTTCACAAAAATATAGCACCCAATATAATACATATAAAATGTGACGTAAACAATAAGGTGAGGCTCGTATTAATGTAATTAAAACATTGTCATTTTGATTGATCTTGGATTTTTCTTCATCTCAATAAATCGATGGATCTGTCGTTCCTAGAATGACGGGTTCTCTGTGCATACACGTCGAACAATAACCAGTAAGGAGTGAATCAAAACCGGACGAGAGGAATATTGGCTATAGGAGAAGAGGTGTGCGAATATCTAGAACAAGGGAATTCATTAACAACCCTGCCGAGACGCCTCTGGGGGTGTATCGCGTGTATACCATATACATGTATAATGGTTGCAACGGTGTGGTACGGTCTATATTAATAATTATTCGCAGAGGCCCGCGGTGCATGTGGAATGTGTGACAGCGACGGCGGAACGCTAAAACAGAACGAGAAAGGGACGCGCGAAGAAGCGGCGGCACAAAGAAACTGGCGCTTTCAAAACCTGTACCACCCTCACACCCTCCCCCCGAAACCAAGCCCTTTCCGCGTAGCCCATCGACCTAACCCCCGGGATTAGACGTATATCGGGAACTGCAGACAGGCGGTGAAGGGATTGTATAGGGATGGAGGGTGGTGGCGGGGGTGTCCCTCAAGAAAATTAAACATGGCAAACACGCGCATATACGAAATACGCCCTGAAGGGATGAGTGAGAGGTGGGTGTACATTCTCTATATACCTTCTCGTATATATTTATATATATGTGCAGTATAGATCCTTTTGGACCCTTACCCGACTTTGACGTTTGTGGCTGCCCCGAACACACGTCACCCTCTTCTCTTCCACCATACCTTGTACTTTACCGCCTTACTCTCTCCACACTAGCATAAAACCCCTTCTTTCTTCGTCCACCTCGTCAGAAAGTTGTGACTTTGGAAACGCTCGAGAAACTTTTGATTATGCCCAAGCCATTTTGGCTTCTCCGCTCACCACCACCACTGACCGACCATCTATCCTCAGGAACATGACGTTGTAAACACATAAAATTAATTACTTCGGACCCCGAGAAATATTATCTTCGGCTAAAACGGTACGAGGGTGATAGGCGTGTGTGGTTCAAGCCACTCAATGATATTGAGGTAGCAGGAAATTGACGTATTAAACATTCAGACCGGTTTAAACCGTACTAGCCCTCAGATGGTTACTGTAAAGTTCCGGTCTTGAATTATTTATATATTATATATCCTACACACCGTGTATAATACTTCCTGACACATTTTACCTTTTTGATGATTACTTTTTTTTTCTCTCGTGTAACACTAATCTAAGCGCTAATTAAATATTGAAATCCCTATGACTTTCATACTAATTTAGAGAATGTAATCTAAAACAAACATATTATTCCTACATAGTAAAAAGCGAAAAACATCTAACGTACATCTCGAACGTTTGCATTGCAGTCTAGACGATTACTGGTAATATAACAATCATACAATAAACAAATCAAATATTTGTAAATATTTTATACCATTTAAGTTATTGCATTATTGCGTATTTTTCAAGGTACTTATACCTACTAAAAGTCATTATTTGTTTATTAATCGAGTACATGAGAACCTCTAAAGTAGAAAATTATATTTTAAATTTTTAAGCGAGTAGTCATAAAAAATCTTAGAAACATTTTATTACTTGTATAGTTAATCCAAGGGTTGCTATAACTTTATATTATTATAGTATTTTTATCAATTCATATTATATTTTATCGATTTTTCGAGTGTTCGGAAAAGCTACATTTAAATTGCTATATTTGTCGAGAAGAGATGTTATCTATAACGTTTTAACAAAATTGATATGACGAGATAGTTATTTAATATAAGAATAATTTTATGAATATGCCAATAATGTTGCATTGCTTTTAAATTCAATATCAGTATGAAAATGTAGATAATGCATTAGTTGGAACCTGTTACTTATTCGCATATTTTACCATACAATTTTTCATGTATTAAAAAAAAAAAAACTAATAAGTTATATTTTTAATAAAACGCTTATTTAAAAACAGAATTTTTTACATTGACAAAAATATAATTAACATACGTAATACTTAATTAGTAATACAATGAATAAAATAAACCTTATATCAGTGATGTACAAATTTCATTTTTCAGATATTATATAAATTTTTATTTCATTAGAATGAATATTATAATGATTTTTTGTAACTTCGCGTATTGCTAATTTATAGAAACATACTTTTTTACATTACAATATTATTATATTAGAATTAAATTTACCAATGTAGAACGTCTATACGTAGCTATAACACAAAATAATACTATTTTATACATTATACAAAAATGTATACATAGTTTTAAAGCTAATAATAAAATACACAATATAAAAGCTATAAACTATATTTTAAGTAGGTATACGACAATGAATTAATATAATACAGGTATTTGAAGATAAATGAATTGCTGTACTGAGGAAATTATTGGTTTTAAAATGTTGAAGTATTATATTTTGTTAAAATGTTTAGATATGGACAAGAGCGCAACAAGTTTCATACACCACATTTCAATATATTTTGTAAATTATAAATTGAACACTGCAGTTGGTTTTTGTATAGACTTACATTTTAGAATAAATTACTCATCAGTGTCTAAGTGGGCTTCTAAAAAATTTAAGAGATCTTTACATAGATATATTTGTATTTTAATACTCATTTAGAAATTAAATATATATATACATATGTATTATGTATAGTTCATGTATGGCATGGTTTGCATATAATTGCACCTTTTATTTTATGTTGCAGTAAAATTACGAATACCGGTTAGAAGCCTAGAATTACTCTACTACTGCTAGTTATAATGTCAGAATTTCGGAGTGTCTGGTCTTAGTAATTTCTAAGATATATAAATAATTTACTCGGTCAACCCTGTATGATTATTTTACTTCAGTTACTTATAGAAAATAAATGGTTAATTGTAAGATGAACAATTTATATGATGGTAAAAGTCCAGATGACGTATAAAAAAATATTCCAAATATGTACTAATCGAGTAAGGTGAAATTGAAATTAGCTGTATTTGAAAATTGTTCTGAATCATTTAGGTATACTATACTAAATATCTTTTAAATATTATTGTATATTGTTGATGTACAAATCATAGATTATAGATTTGTAATTTGCATAAATGTTAGGACAAATAAAATGTTTTATACGATAAATTCAACTTCGTTTTGGTTAGGTCATAGTATGTATTTTTTTTTAAGTTGTCTTATTATTGTAATTATTTATGTGTCGACTTCATTCAAACACTTACTGATAGATAATAATGTGTATTGCTACACAATTATATTTCATACTATGTTTCAAATTTGTGTGCTTAGTCAACACATTTCTTAATTCAATTTTTAATTTAAAAAAATCTTATGAAGAACACAGAAAATTTTTTAAAAATGTAATTAAATATAAATAATATTTCAATTATATAATATTTTAGAAGCAAATTTTTAGTTTGTATACAAGATGTCCCGTGAGTAAATACCCATTAGTCGTATAGGGGGGGGGGACCCACTGCTCGGAAAAACCTGGGTTTTTGCCGTTTTACCTATAAACTAAAAAAATGATTAAAAATCATGAAATTAATGGAAAGAAAATGTTAAAAAGTCAAAATTTTCAGAAAAATTAACTCTACAAAATGGATATCTTCAAAACAGATTTATGATGTGTTAATTATCTCAGAAGATATCGCGATAAGGAAAATCCTAGTGGGACACTGTATATATTATGATCGGTAATATTTATTTCAAATGAATTTATATTTATTAATACATTGAAATATAATAATGCATTTAGAACAATTTTTATTTCCACCAAGTTTAATCAGCACATTTTATTTATTTTTTTAATTATTTAGACGTTAATCATATAATAGATACTTGATAGTTTATTCTAAGATTTACCATTTTTCCTTTAACGCATAAATTTGTTATTTGTATACCTTAGAATTTTATACCAAGATCAATTCGGACATTTACTGACAACTGTCAGTATAACCTAGGTATGTTCTTATTTAATACATTATATTACTTATTATTACAATTTTATAGTAGATACTTCATTTATATATAAATATTATTGTACGCTGTGATCGTGTTTTATTTTTTTCACACTCGCCTTATTTAATAATTTTAATTTTTAAGGTTATCTTTAAAATAATTCCTCAGATCATTAATAAATAACAAAAGAAAAATTGTAAAAATGTCATAAAAAAGTCTTTAATTTTTAATAGTTATAACTTAAAACTTAAAAGTTATGTTTATTTAGAAAAGTTATTTGATATAAGTACTTTTTAAAATGTTAATTATGTATTTAAATTATATTTTAAAGTGCAAAGGTAATTTTAATTAAATGAAAGAGTTAAGTACGTTGTATTAATTATAAAATAACAATTCATGTTATTCGACGACGAATGTTTCTTGTTCCTACCTATACATACATACTGTGCATTTAATTAAACACAAAATTAAACAAAAATATCAAATACGAAACAAAATGAGTATTCCATCTAATCTTTTGTTTTAAGTACATGAATAGTAGCATGCTTATTTGTTGAATGTCACCGGATGGGATGTCCGGGCCGAGAAAGCTTTAAACGAATCTTTGACAATACCTATGCCCCAGCATACTATATACTATATAGTATACTATATAACAAAGAGATTATACAAATCGTTATTTAACATAAAATGCAGGTGTAGTGGTTTTATTTGGCTTCTAATGTTTGTAAAGTTACTTATTTTAAATTACTATTGAGACTTAAGTATTTAAGTCGTCTAGTCCTTATGATAAATAATATCCTTTACGTATAATAAATTATAATAAATTATTCAGTTAAATAAAAATAGTAGTAAGGTACTAATATTTTTTAGATGCTAAATGTCTAATATTTATAATTTATATTGGTAGTTAATATTATTTTTTTTTTATTTTACTGTATTATCTGTTTATGTAGTAGTGGTAGTTATTCAGTAGGTAGGTATAGGTAGGTACCTAGAGTATAAATTATCCGGGGTGGTATAATATAATTATTTAATTATTATAGGTGATAATTTATCATATTAATTTGTTGAAATATAACATATTTAATTGATTATTCCAATTATTACCTAACTGAAAAATATCCATCAGCAGTTACCTAATAAAATACGATTGTTGGGATTACGAATGTAGAAAATCAATTGCGAAGTCATCGCATTAGCTTGAAATTACTTCCGGATTCAACATAGTGTCGACCGGGACTATAATTTCCTTGCCAAATATGAGTACGTGTTGCAAGTGAAATTGTCTACCGATTTTCCTATTGGATAAAGTCCGTAGGTTTTGTGATGTTTACAAATATACCCAACTCGTATAATAGAAAATAAAGATATTAATTTATGTTCATGAATCAACAATAATTACGAACATATTTCGATTATTTCGCTTTTAACACACCTGTATGACTGTATAATAATATGTATCCAAAAGTTTCATGATTTATTATTATAATATTTCAAGTAAATTGAATCATTAGGTATTCATTAACGACAATCTATATTTCCGGTATCGAACGAAAGTACACTCTTAAATATTATTATACACCGATTCGTTAATATTAATTATTCACACGTCTTCTAATTAAAACAAAAATACATAACATATTATGGTAAAATAACAGGAATAATCAGTACCTATTTATGGTAAAGATTTGCGTGTGGGATGGAATGTGGAATTGTGGATACTTATAACCTCCTCTGGCTGTCGGATGTATGCAGGGAGTGCGGGACTCACCGGAGTGCAGGTGGCTGAGGAGCATTGGACCAAGAGAGGCTATAGAGAAACCAGCCGGTCGTATAGTGTATAATAATTACATCTGACATACCTACTATTATGTTAAACGAAAACGTTCTAATGAGCTTATGAAATATGCATTAAACAAATGTTTGAATTTAACCTAACAAATTTAATCTGTCACGTATAGTTTTAAATACTACAAAAACTCATAAAATATAACTAATATAGTCGGTAGGTATAGGATAAATTATCATTGAGTTGAAAGTTATTCAAATATTATTCGTATTTTCATAATTTCAAATTTCAAATTTCTATAATCTATATTATATTATACGTGTATTTTTTTGGAGACTGATTAATAATACTATTATATAACTAGGTAACTGCATTAAGTTTTCCCATGAATCGTTTAATTGAAGGCCTAGTGATATAAGAAATCCACAAAATATAATTTGCCATGATCTATATAGGTTCAAAAAAATCCGGACAAGATACATAAGTCCGGATGTAAGCATTCGTTTTAGTTCATTCACAGTGGAATCTGCAAATCATATCCCGGCATACTGTTTAGAGGTTTGTTGTAACAAATATTACCGATATTTTTTATTAGAATAGTTTTTAACTAGACATTTACCAACTCTTTCAAAATTAATATAACAATTTTAAATGTACGTGCATTACTTGAAGAGATGCATTCCGAAAAATTATATGTTATGAACATCGAAAAAAAAACACCTTTAGGTCTATTTTATAGTTTATTTCAATATTTGTTAAAGTTTTTCTATCTATAACAGATCACTGTTTCATCGGATAAATTCAACAGGGTTTAGAATAGTCAAACTGCAGGTTTAAAAAGTTAACGCTACTCTGCACATAGGTATTAATAATGTAACTATTTCGTAGTTGTTAGTAAGTGCCTACTTATGTAAGTATGTGCGTTTTCTGATATGCATATTACATATTTACATTTTACATCGTTCCCGTTTATATACTTTTCAGACGGCATAATATAAGTAGTTACGTCCAATATACTCGTAAATGTCGTACGTGCAACCGGTTGTGTATATTGCACACCATGGACCCGTTTGAGCCCCGGGAACGAATAGGAAGGGGGGTTCGGGATCAATGCATATTATAGAAATAAATAATTATATTCAATCATATTATAATATATATGTAACTATGTAAGTATACTTGGATAATGTTTAATAGAATAAACGTTTAGAAGGACTTGATGTTTATAGAAATATAGATTCCACTCGATGGTGAATACTAAGTTGATCATATCAACCGAATTAGACATCGATCTTAAATAATATAATTACAAACGTATGTCACGAGGGTTTCATTAAAAACCTTCGGAGAATAATATACATATCGCACTTATATAAACGCATAGTACCTACATAATATTATATTATATAAACTCTATACCTACATAAGAACGTAGAGCTGCCTTAAAACTGTAAGGCGAGTGTCGATCTGAAGTAGGTGAATAAAAAAGAATTAGTGATGCGCATTATAATTTATAAATATCATGCGATTGGCAATAGGAATGGGTACCTAAATAGTAAGCACCATAAATCTGTATATTTTGTGTAAGTCTCGTGCCATGATTTTCAACCACGCTAATCTTCGAAATCACTTAACCGATTTTAATTTTGAATGAAATTGTGATCATAATAAAATGAGTAGTTGTTCTTGCTGATTATAATAAATTGTAGAAATGGGAGGAATTATTAGTATTTGTTGCCATTGGTCACTCGACCAAATGAGGTAAAATCATGCATCAAATCGTTGCGCTAACAGTTTCGAATAAAGAAATTCATCATAATATCTTAAAATAAATACGAGAGCTGAATGTTTATTTGTGGCCTATATATGTATACTCAAAAACTACTCGACCGATTTCGTGAAAATTTCATATATATAGGTACATTTTTCTTACAAATATATATATTTATCTAAAATACAAATCTTTGTACCGAGGGCAACGTCGGGCGGGATAGCCAGTGCATTATGATATTATAATATACGTAATCTAATTTATTCCTTTAACAGCGTATACACATATAAGAACTACAGCGACCTACCGAGGGTCGGATACGAGCGAGCGCTTGAGTCTGTGTGTGTGTGAAATTTTCGCAAACTCTTCTCGCGCTCGGGCTCCTCTGCCGACCGGCCGGGTCGATTAAGATAAAGGGACGGAGTGCGCGCGGTCTCCGCTCTCGGTGGACGCAGCTAACGCGCGCGGATCAATACGTGCGGCGCTCGGTCTGCGTGTGCGAGTGTGCGGCGACGACGACGACGACGACGACGACGGCGGCGGCGGCGGCGGCGG